>NC_088881.1:23699151-23774712 GCF_032884065.1 Artemia franciscana
CAACGGGGTATGAATATGAACTGATGAAAAAAACACAGACAAAGAGAGTCAGACACACAAATACACAAAGCCGGAAAAAAAGACGGGTAAAGAGATCGCAAAGACAAACACAGAGACAAGGCAAAAAGACGGCCAGACAAACTGGCCGTGAGAGAGAGACAAAAAAAATAATACACAAGCACACAGAGTCAGACGCAAAACACACAGATACAGACATAGAGACAGGCAAACAAATACTCAACCCAAAAAAACACAGAGCGAAAGAGAGAGACAAAAGCACACAAACACAAAAATCACTTTTTAGTGCACCAAAGCCAACTACTTGGTAAATTCTGAGTCTTTTAAATGGTGACTGAGTATCAAAAACTAAATAAAAGGACTTTTGCATGAAGCAAACTCAGCTAGCAGGTAAATCCCGACTGTCCTAGTTGCTGATAAGTGTCAAAAATTTAATAAAAACACTTCTGAATACAATTAAGTCAGGTATTTCGTGAATTCCGAGTGTTTTAGTCGCTGTCTGAGTACAAAAAAAATTAATAAAAGAGCTTTTGACTACAATAAACTCAACTAGCTGGTAAATTCCTAGTGTTTTAGTTACAGACAACTAGGTTACATTGAGTTAACTGCTTTCAAGTTATGTTGGTTAGATTGACCCGATACACTAAGTGAAACTAAACGAGCCGAATTAAAAAGTGACACTTATTAAATTTTTGATACTTAGTAAGCAACTAAGATACTCGGAAGTTACCTACTAGCTAGAGTTTTTTTTGTATGCAAAAAATAAAAAAAAAACTAATTTTTTAAGCTGAAAGTAAGGAGCGACATTAAAACTTTAAACGAACAGAAATTACTCCGTATATAAAATGGTTTGTCCCCTCCGCAATGCCTCGCTCTTTACGCTAAAGCTTTTAATTGTTTTAAAAAGCAGAATTGTGGCAAAGAGTCAAGTTTTTAATTGTTTTAAAAAGTAGAATTGTGACAAAGAATCAAACTTTAGCGTAAAGAGCGAGGGTTTGCGGAGGGACAAACCATTTTATATACGGAGTAATTTCTGTTCGTTTTAAGTTTTAATGTCGCTCCTTACTTTCAGCTAAAAAAATTAGTTTTTTTATTTAATTTCTGAACGTTTTTGAATTAATGCATGTTTGGTTTTGGCTCTCCGCACATAAATTATTAAAATGAAATTTGTATATTAATTTTTTTTTGGCTAAATGGCTTTCTCTTAGTTTTGATCAGACGATGTTTAGAAATAAGGGGTGGAGAAGGAGGCCTAGTTGCCCTCCAATTTTTCGGTTGCTTAAAAAGGCAACTAGAACTTTTAATTTTTAACGAACGTTTTTATTAGAAAAAATTATACGTATCTTATAAATTAGCAACTTACGTAACAAACTTTCATAATCTTATATTTTTATTATGTATACAAGGGGGTTTGTATCCTCGTTAATACCTCGCTCTTTACACTAAATCTTAAGTTTTGTCCCAATTCTTTAAGAATAACCCCTGAATCAGAAAGGCAGTAGAATAAATAGTTGAAATTACTAAAAATACTTTAGCATAAAGAGCGAGGCATTTATCTCCTCCTAAATACCTCGCTCTTTATGCTAAAGTATTTTTAGAACCCCTCATATGCGTTATAATCTTTGTTCGTTTTAAGTTTCAATGCTACTCCTTCCTTTCATTTGAAAAAACGTTTTCATGTTATTTTTCATTGTTTTCTTATAGTAATGCTAGAAATCATGCGCCCTTTTCCTTGAATTTTTCTTCCCCCATGACAGATTCCTCCAAGGAAAGATCCTCCAACATAGCCCCCTCCCCTCAGCCCCACCCCCCAAACAAATAAAATCCCCCTGAAAACGTCTGTACACTTCCCAATAACCATTACTATATGTAAACACTGGTCAAAGTTTGTAACTTGCAGCCCCTCCCCCAGGGATTGTGGGGAGTAAATCATCCCCAAATACATAGTTATTATGGTTTTCGACTATGCTGAACAAAATGGCTATCTCAAAATTTTGATCCGTTGACATTGGGAAAAAAATGAGCGTGGGGGGCCTAGATGCCCTCCAATTTTTTGGTCACTTAAAAAGGGCACTAGAACTTTTCATTTCCGTTAGAATGAGCCCTCTTGCGAGATTCTAGGACCACTTGGTCGATACGATGACCCCTGGGAAAAAAAACAAACAAACAAATAAACACGCACCCGTGATTTGTCTTCTGGCAAAAAATACAAAATTCCACATTTTTGTAGATAGGAGCTTGAAACTTCTACAGCAAGGTTCTCTGATACGCTGAATCTGATGGTGTGATTTTCGTTAAGATTATATGACTTTTAGGGGGTGTTTCCCCTATTTTCTTAAATAAGGCAAATTTTCTCAGGCTCGTAACTTTTGATGGGTAAGACTAAACGTGATGAAACTTATATATTTAAAATCAGCATTAAAATGCGATTCTTTTGGTGTAGCTATTGATATCAAAATTCGACTTTTTAGAGTTTTGGTTACTATTGAGCCGGGTCGCTCCTTACTACAGTTCGTTACCACGAACTGTTTGAAAGTGCTTTTATTTAATTTCTTATGGTCATCAATCAAAAGGCTCGGAATTTACCGTGAAGCTGAGTTTATTGTACCAACAAGTGCTCTTATTAATTTTTTTAACTCGTAGTCAGTAACTAAAACATTCGGAATTTACAAGCTAGTTGAGTTTGTTGTAGTCCAAGTGCTTTAATTGGTATCCAACCAGCAACTAAAACTCGGAATTTATCAAACACCTCAGTTTATTGTTGTCAAATGTGTGTCTGTCAAATTTTGATACTCAGTTAGTAAATAAGACACTCGAAATATACCTACTAGCTGAGTTTGTTGTATGAAAAAGTGCTTTTATTTAATTTTTTGATACTCAGACACCAATTAAAACACTCGGAATTTACCAAGTAGCTCAGTTTGTTGTAATCAATGGTGCTTTTATTAATTATTGTATTACTCAGCTAGCAGTCAAAACAATCGAAATTTACAAACTACCAGAGTTTAATGCAGTCAAAAGTACTTTTAATAAGTTCTTGAGAGTCAGTTCTCAATAACACACTTGGAAATTACCTACTAGTTTAGTTTGATGTATGTAAAAGTGCTTTTATTTCATTTTTTAATACTCAATCACCAATTAAATACTCAGAATCTACCACGTAGCTTAGTTTGTTAACCTCAAAAGTGCTTCTTAATTTTTTTTTATTCGAAGTCGGTAACAAAAATACTCAGAATTTTCAATCTAGGTGAGTATGTTGTAGTCACAAGTGCTTTTATTTATTTATTTTAGAACCAGCGGCTAGAACACCCAGGGTTTATAAACTACCTTAGTCTATTGTAGTCAAAAGTGATTTACTGAAATTTTGATACTCATTCCATAACTTAATTATGTTTTAATTGCTTCAACCAGCAATTAAAACAATCAGATTTTATCCATTATCTGAGTTTATTGTAGGCAAAAGTGCTTTCATTAGACTTTGATACTCAGCCAGCAACTAAGATACTCGGATTTTATCTACTAGCTGGTTTTTTTTGGCGCCAAAAGTGCTTTTGTTAATTTTTAGTTATCAACCAGCAACGAAAACACACGGAATTTATCAACTATCTGAGTTTATTGCAGCGAAAAGTGCTTTAATTAAATTTTGATACTCAGCCAATAACTAAGACATTTGGAATGTATCTACTTGCTGAGTTTGTTGTATGCACAAGTGTTTTTATTTATGTTTTTTATACTCAGTCACGAATTAAAAGACTTGGAATATACCAAATACCTCAGTTTGTTATCCTCGAAAGTGTTTTGTGTTTGTGTTCTTCTCTCTCTCTCTCTCTCTCTCTCTCTCTCTCTCTCTCTCTCTCTCTCTCTTCTCTCTCTCTCTCTCTCTCTCTCTCTCTCTCTCTCTCTCTCTCTCTCTCTCTCTCTCTCTCTCTCTCTCTCTCTCTCTCTCTCTCTCTCTCTCTCTCTCTCTCTCTCTATGTGCCTGTGTGTCTGACCGTCTGTTTGCCAGTCTCATTTTGTGTCTTTTGTGTGTTTAATTTTGTGGGTCTGTGTTTGTTTTTGTAGCTCTTTCTCTCTCTCTTTTGTCCTAGTTATGATTAAAATATTTTAAAATATTGTCAGGAATGTTCAATTACGGTTTTAATTCGGATATTTCTAGTATTGTAACAATATTTTTTATGGGTTGGGGGAGGGGGCACTGAGCTGATAACTTGTCAATATATTGGTGTTTTCGAGGTTAAATGAAACTACGATTTATTTACTAAAAAAGAAACAAATGAACATTTGTTTCTTTTAGTTTGAAAAAAAAGTATTTAAAATAATATTATAAACTGAAATACAAAGTTACTTAGTTTAAGTGAAAAGAATTGTTCTTCGTCTCATGGAATTTAATGTCAAAACCTCCTCTTACTGATTTGAATTGTAACAAGGGAGATGGTCTATCTGATTTGACATCTATATCTGATAGAACAGGAATGTGAGAAAATCCCCATTGTTATTTTTAGCACCATTTTTAAGTTTTCCCTTCAAAATGTAAAAATTAATGAAAATAAGAATGCTTAGTATAAGAAAAAAACTCATTTTTTCCTTTTTTTTACTTTCATTGGGTCACCTATGGCATAATATTTTTCCAGTACTGCTTACAGTACACAACCATCACCTGACGTCATGAGAAATATGGAACCGTTTGAACTACCCAAGGATTTTATTTATCGAAACCAGTCTTGTAAATTTCGTTTATTTGATTTCCAGGTTTTGTCTCATATATGTGCTGTGAAGTCAGAGCTGTGCGGGAAGAAATTTGAGCTAAAAGTGAACGAGGTTAGGTTCGTTGGTCATCCTATTCTGTTGCCTACTAGTGAAAGACCTACTGGATGTAGACCAGGAAGAAATGTTTCCGGCATGCTCTTGTTTAGCATAGTTTTCGCCCTGAGGGTGAGTTCCACCGATAGTTTCACTGGAATTCACTTGTGAACTCCAGTGAATAGTTTCAGTGATAGTTTCACTTGTGAAGAAATTATTCTCAAATCTAAGGAGGATCCATGCTCAGAAATAAAGAGGGAAGTTGAAATTAAAAATGAAGAGTAGTTTTTGGGGCGCCAATTACTAAACTGGCTCACATAAACTTACTATATTTGCAATATTTTGTACTGTCTCTAGAATTATAGAAACTAGTGCTTTTCTGAAGACACAAAACCGACCAAAAAAAAAAAAAAAAAAAAAAAAAAAAAAAAAAAAAAAAAAAAAAAAAAAAACGAGTGTCCTCTTACGAGGAAACAAAGAAATTGTCTCAGCGGTAACTTTTAGCATTCATCCACCAATTATAACCTTCTAAAAAAAACTCAAATAAGCGCAGTTTTCAGGAAAGTGCCTGATTTAAAGTTCTAAAGATATTGGAAAATATAATTAGTTTATATTATAGAAAATTTAATCATATATTAGAAAATAGAGTCAGTTTTATTTGAGCTATTCTTGTAGATATATCTTTTAATCAGACAAGCAGTAATTTGGTTCGTTCAAGTTTCAATTTCACTCTTTACTTACGTAAGAAAACTTGTGTTTCTAAATGCATTTTTAGCTTTTTTAAATATTCACAAATAAATTTTACAAAAAGGCTTTTGTTTAACTTGGGTAATGAAACTAAAGAAGTAAAAATGATTTTTTTTAAATTCACCTAATTTTGATGTTACTTCTGACAAAAAAGGCTTTTGTTGAACTTGGGTAATGAAACTAAAGAAGTCAAAATGATTTTTTTAAATTCACCAAATTTTGATTTTACTTCTGACTAAAAAGGCTTTTGTTGAACTTTGATTCCACAAAAATAGCCTGAAAACCCACGTAAATTATGTCAGATCTAAATGAAAACTATACCGTTGGAATCACCATAGCTAAAAAAAACCCATTGGGATAATCACAGTCCCTAATCTTTATCAATAAGGAAGCTCACTTTTTTTGCATGGGAAGCTGGGAGATGTCTCCTTCTTTTATTGTGCTTGTTTCTTCGCCCCTAATGGTGCACTAGAAAACTGAAGAGATAAGTTTAATAGCTTGTTTGAAAGTCAATTTCTGTAGCTAGGTGTATTTTGTAAGTAACAAAACATAATATTGAAACAAAATGCAATTTTGATTAAAACTGCATTATCATACAGGAGATGAAAAGGTACGAAGACACGCACGTTTTGAGAAGAGATCATGTTGCCCAAGCAGGAACGACCTAGTAAAAAACTAACCACTGTCCATAGTAACCAAAAACTCAAAGTTGCTTAGCAAAGAAAACTGTCAAGCGAGAAACAATTACCATTTGAAGCTGATTCAGGAATGGTAACAATGATATCGATTAATATTATTGGTCAAGGTCAAATTTTATCGCGCGAACAAATTTAAGGGAGTTTCAAAAAATATGGGGATTGGAAAGAACCCAAAAACCCTCCAAAATAATATTGGATTGAAATGAAAACTGCACCATTGGAATCGCACGAAGCTTTCGCAAAGTAATCTAAATTACAATGGAATAAAGGAACGCGGTATTTTTGAGCGGCCCAACAAAGAAGGCCCAAATTAGTTCTAAATTTATCAATCGCCTCCTAGGAGCATGCAAATTCTAGAGAAGTTCTGATTCTGCGAAGCATAAACAGGAAGGGGGAATTGAATTCACGCCACAATCGCCCCGTGACTCAAAACTAAAGAATAACACGATAATTTTGCTAAAGTGTAATTTAGATTTTTCAGAGGGTAAGAGCAATCGAACACGCCTGGTTGTTTCTGAAGTATGTTAAAACGTAATTAAAGCAAACATAATTATCGGGGATAAGTCTGGTTAAGAAGTTCAGATTAATCTGGGGTTAGAAGACAAGCGGCAGCAAGAATCATATATATACAAGCCTATCGCTTGCAGATTACCAGGGACCAAGACAAGCTCGATCTCCTCGTGCTCTTTATATACAGCTGGCTTTGTCGCCCTTTAAGTTAACACAAAAAGGAAAATGCTCAAACATCTAGTTTATTTGAAAATAAATGTTTTCTTAAATCTAGGAACTTGGAACAAAGGGGTTAAGCAAGTCCTCACCACTTGTCCACACACGGGGAAGATCACATGAGTCCTCATATGAGTGAGGACGGTCCAACTGTCTCATCCTCCCTAAATATTTTCTTTTTTCTCCAGGTGCTTCCAAATCACCCCTCCCTTACACGTACAATTAATTTCCTGTTCTTCACATTGCAATTTCTGAATCTCCTGGCCGTATAAAACTACCTTTACTAATTTGGCTACATTACCTATCTTCATTCCTATCTCCGTTCCATTCATTCTAAACACCTGATAACTCTGTTGTGATACCCAAGGACTATCCCTTTTATAAGCAAAGAATTTCACCATTTTCGTAGTTCAAACTGCATCTTCATATACAGGATATTACACATGCATCTTTGAAAAGACACATTTTTATCAGAATTCTGGTTTCTTTTACAAGGGTTGCTCTTTACTTACCTTTCATTGACATAAAGGGTGCGATAGTTTATCTGTATATTTAGTAGATACACGCTCAACTGGGAAGCTTATTGGATATCCATTGGAAAATCATAGATGTATATAGTTTTTTGTTTTGTTTTTTATCGATGCTGTGTCAAAACAGATAGGAAGGGGGTCAAACTTTTAGTAGAGTTAGTTCTTCAACTTTTATTGCAGAAAGGTGCGCTTTTATGGAAAAACGCCCGAGTCATAATTTGTCCACTTAAATGACTTTCGTTGGACTTTCATCACATCAGTCAATGCTCAAGATTAAGTACCAAGCTAAAATTTATGTAGAGCTTAATAGAAAGCAGTTTACCTTAAAAGAAGCGAGGCATAAGTGTATACAATATTGGTTTTGAGGAGGGCCAGTCCTCATCTTATGCCGTATAACTCGTGTTCATTTAGAGTTGTGATGTTGCTCCTTATTTTCGTTTGAAAAGAACGTTTTTGAGTTTATTGCTAAAATTGAACCAAAAACTTAAGACAGCCGTAGATAACTGCAGCTTATCACCTTTTGTGAAATTTATTTTTAACCCGTCAAAATAATAATATTTAATTTTACAGGCTACAGCAAATCATTCTATAGTCGATTGTTACCATGATCTATCTAAGCGCATTGGAATTGCTATATTATACGAAGAGAAAAGATGCAACTATCTCACCAAACAGTCAAAGAGGATGCTTTCAATACAAGATGAGGTAAAGTAAATTGACGAGTAGGCTTTTTTTCCAGATTATTTTCTTTATTCAGTTCAGTTCAATAATTTTGTTCCAGCCAGAAAATAAAAAGCAAATAAAAAAGCTCAGTGAAAAAAACAAAATAAAAAATTAAGAACAAAAAAAAACCCAGAAATAGCCGAACTGGAACCTTTGAGTTTCAGCAGCTTTCCATATATTGGCAGTAAAAGGCGTAAGAGACAGATAATGCCCCAACTAGCTCATTATCTGACGAAAATAGTCTCTCGCGCAATGAAAAGCGAAAAGATTCGTGTATCTGGCTAAAAGTTGCCAAACAAAAAATTAGCACAGACTCCAGTAACATAGCAGCAACATAACGAGGCAGTTTAAGCATGAAACGCTGAATGTCATTCCAAGCTACTTCAAGTTGACTTAAACCAGATATTGTCCGAAAACAAACAAAAGACAACCCAAAAATACTGGTGCAGAAGTCATGAAAAAGGAAATTCGAGTCAACCCAAAAATACTGGTGCAGTAGTCATGAAAAGAGGAAAGGAAGTCGGTCGAGTGCTGCTTTGTGAGTCCTCCCCAAATTCCAAGTCCCCAATAAGAGAAAATACGAGGACAGTCATGAATATATACAGGAACTGGTTATGAACACTATGATTATCCCTAACTAGCCACTACTGCTACTGTACTGCTTCTGTGGGTTGAGTACTTCTATGTGAGTCCTTTCCTAATTACATGTCATTAATGAGAGAAAATATGAAGTCAGTCATGAATGATATACTGGAATTGGTTATGAGTACTATGACTATCCCTAACTAGCTACTATTGTGCTGCTTCTGTGGGTCGAGTTCTGCTATGTCAGTCATTTCCAAATTCCATGTCCTCAATGAGAGAAAATACGAGGACAGTCTTGAATATATACAGGAATTGGTAATGAGTACTATGACTATCCCTAACTAGCTGCTACTGTGTTGCTTCTGTGGGTCGAGTGCTGCTATGTGAGTCCTTTCCAAATTCCATGTCCCCAACGAGAGAAAATACGGGGACAGTCATGAATATATACAGGAATTGGTTACGAGTACTATGACTATCCGTAACTAGCTGCTACTGTAATGTTTCTCTGGGTCGAGTGGTGCTATGTGAGTCCTTTCCAAATTCCATGTCCGCAATAAGAGAAAATACAAGGACAGTCATCAGTATTTATATGAATTGGTTATGAGCACTATGATTATCCCTACCTAGCCGCTATATTACTGTGCTGCTTCTGTGGGTCGAGTGCTGCTATGTGAGTCCTTCCCAAATTCCAAGCCAGAGGAAAGTCATGAATATATGCAGGAACTAGTTATGAGTACTATGATTATCCCTAACTAGCCACTACTGCTTCTGTGGGTCGAGTGCTGCTTTGTGAGTCCTTTCCAAATTCCAAGTTCTCAATGAGAGAAAATACGAGGACAGTCATGGATATATACAGGAATTGGTTATGGGCCCTGTGATTATCCCTAACTAGACACTACTGCTACTGTGCTGCTTCTGTAGGTCGAGTGCTGCTATGTGAGTCCTTTCCAAATTCCAATTCCTCAGTTAGAGAAAATACGAGGAAAGTCCTGAATATTTACAGGAATTGGTTATGAGTACTATGACTATCCGTAACTAGCTGCTACTGTAATGTTTCTCTGGGTCGAGTGGTGCTATGTGAGTCCTTTCCAAATTCCATGTCCGCAATGAGAGAAAATACAAAGACAGTCATCTGTATTTATATGAATTGGTTATGAGCACAATGATTATCCCTACCTAGCCGCTATATTACTGTGCTGTTTCTGTGGGTCGAGTGCTGCTATGTGAGTCCTTTCCAAATTCCAAGCCAGAGGAAAGTCATGAATATATGCAGGAACTAGTTATGAGTACTATGATTATCCCTAACTAGCCACTACTGCTTCTGTGGGTCGAGTGCTGCTTTGTGAGTCCTTTCCAAATTCCAAGTCCTCAATGAGAGAAAATACGAGGACAGTCATGGATATATACAGGAATTGGTTATGGGCCCTGTGATTATCCCTAACTAGACACTACTGCTACTGTGCTGCTTCTGTAGGTCGAGTGCTGCTATGTGAGTCCTTTCCAAATTCCAAGTCCTCAGTTAGAGAAAATACGAGGACAGTCCTGAATATTTACAGGAATTGGTTATGAGTACTATGACTATCCGTAACTAGCTGCTACTGTAATGTTTCTCTTGGTCGAGTGGTGCTATGTGAGTCCTTTCCAAATTCCATGTCCGCAATGAGAGAAAATACAAAGACAGTCATCTGTATTCATATGAATTGGTTATGAGCACAATGATTATCCCTACCTAGCCGCTATATTACTGTGCTGCGTCTGTGGGTCGAGTGCTGCTATGTGAGTCCTTCCCAAATTCCAAGTCTGAAGAAAGGCATGAATATATGCAGGAACTGGTTATGAGTACTATGATTACCCCTAACTAGCCACTACTGCTACTGTGGTGCTTCTGTGGGTCGAGTGCTGCTTTGTGAGTCCTTTCCAAATTCCAAGTCCTCAATGAGAGAAAATACGAGGACAGTCATGGATATATACAGGAATTGGTTATAGGCCCTATGATTATCCCTAACTAGACACTACTGCTACTGTGCTGCTTCTGTAGGTCGAGTGCTGCTATGTGAGTCCTTTCCAAATTCCAAGTCCTCAGTTAGAGAAAATACAAGGAGAATATTTACAGGAATCGGTTATGAGCACTATGATTGTCCCTAACTAGCCACTACTGCTACTGTGCTGCTTCTGTGAGTCAAGTGCTGCGATCTGAGTACTTTCAAAATTTCAAAGCACAACAAATAGTTATAGATCAATACTTTTGCATAGGAAGTCACAATCCTAGAGTATGATAATACTGTCATAATAGTTCCAATGAATGAATTAGCATACTAGCACTAATCTACCTATATAATTGAATAATATGTTGTTCTCCTTTGAAAACAGTCACTAACTTTTAGCTTTGAAAACAATCGTATGACTTTATACAATGGGAACTTGATGTCGAAAACCAATTGAGTGATACTTAACAATAACAGTCAGTAAGTTAAATTACAGTTGGGAAGAATTTTATTCAAAGTTTTAGTACGTTTTCCTTGTTTTTTCTTTGGGCTGGGAGATTTATATCTCCTTGCGCCCATCGAGTCTTTGATGATGCATTTATTTTTTTGGGTGGAATTATAAAGTTACGAAATAAATTATTTTTGGGGAGATGGGTGGGTTAAGTATATTTTGTGTTGGGGGAGCGGAATAAATCAGTTCTCAAATCTTCAAAAAAGAGTGTATGCAATGTTATTTTTTTCATTTTTATATCTGTTAACTGGCAAGCTCTTTGGCTAGTTTACTAATATGTGTTGATTTAATTCAAGTCATACAAGTCAAGTTCCATTTATTTCAGATTATATCGACAAAATAACACAAAGAAATCCGGTCTCCTTCAAGGAGACATCAGTGCCGTATATTGAAACATCAAACTATTTCTCTGTCTCAACCCCTCCATCACCTGCTCAATCAATATCATCAGTTTGTTTCACCTGGTAAACTAAATTTCTACCATAAGTTTCCCATTGCCCCCTCCCTAGAAAAAAAACAAGCGTAAATAATAATCCACTACCTCAATAAGAATCAATCATGGAAAATAATTATAGGAGAAAAAATAATCATACTCAGCGCAATTGCGTTGCCTAAGTAAAGAGCAATGTGGGCAAAATGTTTATTTATTTGTTTTTTTTTTACCACTGTACTTTGTATCGAAGAAGTTGTCGTAGAAACTTTGAAAAGGGCTCATTTGACCATTAATTGAAAGGGCACTGTTCTTTTTAATAGTTGAAAGTGATTGGAGGGCAACTAGTTCCCCTACCATGCCCACTGTTTCCCCAAACATATCCAATCAAAATTTTGGGATAGCCATTTTGTTCAGCATAGTCAGAAGTCTAGAAACTGTGTTTTTGAATACGAGACACCCTCCCAGCCCTCAGGGAAAGACTTGCAACTTATGCCCTAGAGGCATACAATGTCTTGTAGAAAGTGTGATCGTATAAACTTTGGATGGAAAATCAGACGTAATCAGAAGTTATAATTTTCTTTTTAAGACTCAAAGTGATCGGAAGATGAATACCCCACCCCGCCCCCAACAGCTAGTATTTTCCCAAAATTTTTCTGATAGAAATTTTAAAATGGTGGTAAACTTCAAAAATTCATCCGGTTGAAAATTGAAAGGGCTAGTGCCCTTTTTGATAGTCAAAAGTGATTGGAGGGCAACAAGCCCCCCCCCACGCCCATAATTCCTAAAACACATCTAATCAAAATATTAAGATGGCCATTTTGTTCAGCTTAGTTGAAAGTTCTGGAAATTATCTCTTTGAGGATGACACCCCCCCCCACAGCGGTCAGTTCAAGGTTGCAAGTGAAAAGGGAAAGGTGGAAAAGGATTTTGGAAAAGGTAGTCGTATAAACTCCGGAGGGGCCTCATTGCATTGGTAATCAGATGTTCTAGTGCCCTTTTTACACGTCGTATTTTTACACAAATGCATCCGATATAAATTTTCAGATATCCATTTGTTCAAAAATAGTCCAAAGATTATATAATAAGGCTTTTGGGGTTGACAGAATCCCCCAGAGTCTAGGGGTAAGTTTTTTAAGCTTTGCCCCAGGGGTATATAAGGTTTTTATGGAAAGGGTGGTCGTGTGAACTTTAGAAGAAGCTCATTTGATTGGAAGTGTATAATTCTAGTTGCTTCTTAAAAGTCAAACATGTTGGAGAGTGACTAGCTACCCCCCCCCCTCCGCGACATCCTCTTTTCCAAAAGGTATTCAATTGAAGTTGTGAGATAGCCATTTTTTACCAATAGTCCAAGAATCATATAGCAATGTCTTTAGGGTGAACACAATCCCCCAGAGCCCTTGGGCAAGGGCTGTAAGTTATGCCCTGGGGCGTATTAGGTTTTTATGGAACGGGTGATTGTTGAAACTTTGGATTGGACGGCACTCATTTAATTGGAAGTCAGAAGTTTTAGTGCCCTTTTAAGAGTCCAAAGTTAATGGAGGGCAATCTACCCCCCCCCGCCCCAAGCCTATCATTCCCTAAAACATATACGGTCGAAATTTTAAGAGAGTTATTTTGTTCGGCATTGTTAAAAGGTCCAGTAATTATGGCTTTGGGGATGTCAACCTCCCCACGGTTTTCAGGACTATGGCAGTGAGTTAGGAAATTTGTTCATTGTTTAAATATAGTATATGTTATTGAGAAAGGTATGCATGTTTGAACGTTCCTTTCCAAAAAGACAAAGGGAATTCAGGAGAGTCTTTCAGAGAATGTTGAGGGGAGTGTTTAACTAAATCAAAACATGTTATTTGTATACGGATTGTCAAAAGGTTGTAACACGTGACTAACTGAATTAATTTTGATAAGTTAGGAAATGATAAAGGAGAAGATCAAAAAGGCAATATTTGCATGCTACTAATACTACTACAGCTACCACTACTACTACTGCCACACTACTCTATTTACAGTAATGAGCTATTTTTTACATATCTGAGGTAACTAAAGGCAGAACTGACCAGCGCTGTTCGACATGAAATTTTCCGTTTGCAATTCCTTAGAAAAGGAATCCTTAGAAAGGATAGTAACGAAATATTTATGGTATAGTATGGATTATCGTATGGTGAAATTTTCAAAGAATTTTGAGGGGGGAGATGGACAGAGTCACAGCACGCCGTCTGTATACAGGTTTTCGAAAGGGCGGAACAGGAATATTTTAGGAACAGTTTATTATTTAAAGTTGAAACTAATAGGGCTGGTTTTGAGCGATGTTGAATTAACCAAAAGAAATTTTTTATCCTAACGCTACTACTTCTAGTCATAAAACTGCTACTGTTGCTATTATTATTATTTCTATTACTGCTGCTGCCACCTGCCACTAGTGCGTTTAAAACTAAGGATATTAAGGCGAGAAATTTGGGACGTATAGAAATTGTATGAAGCTAATTCGGAATACTCTGTTCCCACACAGGTTGTCAAGTGGGCGCATCAGAAATGTTTCAGGGACTGTCGATGATATTAAGCTGAAACTTTCAACTTGTATTGAAGGGGATGTTGAAGAAACCAAAGGGGCTATGCGGATACTGCTGCTAATTCTGCTACAACTATTGCTACTGTGCAAGTTAAGGGTATTAAGGTGAAGCTGGTAATGAATATTTAGGTGAATGGTGAACTAAATCAAAATAAATTATGAATTTATGAATTTTCAGAAAGGTGACAAAGCAATATCTGAAAAACAACTTATATTATTAAGTTAGACCTTTAAGGGTAGGTCGTAGGGTATGTTGAACTAGCCAGAAGGCACTATGTTTGTACTTTTAATGCTGCCACAACAGTTACTGTAACTAATTACGCTAATGGTAGTAATGTGATAATTTTAGCGAAAGTTGAGGAGGAGTTTTTAACTCCTTAGGAGTTTACCCTTTTTAAGAGTAAAAAGATATTAAAGGGCAAGCAGCCCTTCTCTCAAGCCCATTCATTTTCCAAAGGCATCCAGTCAAAGTTTTGTGAGCGCCATTTTGTTCAGCATGGTAGAATTGTCCAGCAACTATGTCTGTTCGGATATTGGGCATGTTAACCCGCCACAATTATGCAATTAGCCCATTATGCTTTGAAACTATTTGTTGTTTAAACTAAATCAAAAGGCATTGTGTTTATGGTTGCCAATAAGACACCTCAGTAATATATCGTGAACGACTGCGGGTATTAAGTTGAAACTTTCAGGGCTACTACTGTTACTACTTCTGCTCTCACAATTTAAATAAATAAAAAGAGTGTTAGTGTATCGAGGATGTCAGAGCATAGATGGAATCTTTCGGGAATGATATTAAATTTTATTTTCCAGTTCAACTTCATGAGTTATAAAATTAAATTGTACAGTACTGTTTGTGTGAGGATTTAAAATTGTTGGAAAAGTTTCTCCAACATACAAATAGCAATCTAAACCATGGATTCCTAAAGAAAAAAAACGAAAATATAGAAAATTTGTTTTCCATGAAAACGACTGTGTCAATAAGAAATGAACAGAAATTAGTTTAAAAAGAATTTTTCACAAAACAAGTTTTCAAAGAAAAGTAAAGAGCTCCATTTTGCCAAACATTAGCAGAAATAAAGTCAAATAATCTTCCAAGCATAGAACTACCATAACCTTACAAAACTTACAATAAATAGCTGAGTCAAACTCAAAACGAGCAAAAATTAACAGGAGTAGGGCTGATGACCCCCATGGCTTCTCAAGACCAGAACATAAGTTGCGCTTCACTGAAAACAAAATACATGTTAAATGTTTTCACATACTTTACTTTCATAAATAAAAAATTATCGAAAATTTAAGGAATAAATATCGACAATCCCCGTTTTTTTTTTCAGTAAAGCGCAGATTATGTTCTGCCCTACTTATCAGCCTACTCATGTTAATTTTTGCTAATTTTGAATTTGACTCGGTTGTTTATTTTAACTTCTGTTCGTTTTGAGTTTCATTTATTTATTTATTGTGGGTTGTTGTAGTTGAACGCTTGGAAGATTATTAGACTTTATTTCTGCTCATTTTTGACTTAATGGAGCTCTTTACTTTCCTTTGAAAAATTTGTTTTGTAGAAAAACTGTTTTAAATTATTAAATTATAAATCCAGTCAACATACAAAGACATGCCGCTTAAACTCAAATTCGTACTTAAATTAAATCCAAGATACTTCCCTTCAAAAACATACAAAATAAACTTACCATCAAACATAAATTTAAAGATATTATTTACAAATCATCCAGTTCTGGAAAAAATCATAACTTTTTTTGTCTGGATGAATTGATTGAAAACTCGATGATGCATTACTCAATGACCTATTTACTTTGTCCTCGAGCGTAAAAAAGGTTCATTTGCAAATACATTTATTATAGCTTCTTGTAAGTAGAATTGTAATGTATCAATATACATCAAGAACAGCAACAGTACAAGGACCAAGCCTTGAAGAACACCACAAGCAATCATATATGCTTTACTTCTTGTATTACGAAGACTTCCCCATCGTATGTTAGACTAAAACCACTATAATTAGAGACTCGTAAACACCCAGCACCATAGTCTGCACAGAAGAACATTTAAAAGTACAGTTTCAAAACCGCTCCCCGGGCCAATAGAAATGTCATAGATAGAAGACCTAAGTTGATTGCCCTATTTACCACATGCTTAAGGTAATGCCATGGCACCTGACGAAGAATAACCCTTAGGAAAATCAAGGTGTTTTGTAAGTTATTCCAAATCCATGGAAGTCAAGAGAGGTCTGTAATTTCTGCTCTTACCTTAACGTAAGGTTATGAGTTTGGCTTGTTTTCTTTCTTGCGGATTTTACTAGTTTCAAGCGTTGAATTAATAAGGAATACTGGACAAGGAAGTATATAAGGATAGTCACGGTTCAGGGCCTTTAGATGAAGCCATTAAGGCCCAGGATGATTCGATTTCACCACAATTTTCAAATTCAACTTAGTAGTGTTTTCTTCGGTCTCAACGTATAAATTATAACGGAATAAATACCAATATTGTCCTGAACTTCTTTTATAATTACACTTCCTGTTTTAAAAAAAAGTTTCCACATAATGTTTTTCTGGTTCTCTTTTAGCGCACAGTCAGTTAACAGGCGGAATTTGGTATCCCATTGCTTTTCTTCAGGAGCTCTAGCTGTATAAATCTTTTTATTCTTGTTCAATGCTCACTTTGTTTCTGTGCATTTTAAACTTCTTTAGATATGTATCCCATGTGCTATACAAAGTTTACGCGTTTTTTTTTAAATGCATGGTTTTCTTTCGTTAGCTTTCAGAAGTCTCTTGTGCTTTAATGGACAGCATTCTAAAAAGGGAATGGGTGCATTCATAAAAGGGAATGGGTGCACTCATGTATTTATATTTATTAAGTGTCATCACTTCCTTCATAAACTTCATTTCAAAAAATCACTCAGTTTTGCTTGAAATTTTCAGAGATTCTAACTTTTCATTTCCCGAACTAAGATTTTGGATTTGTTTTTTTTTTTTTTTTATTATTATTTTTTTTTATCACAGAAGCTAGAATTAGAACTTTCAATCGTGCAAATCAGAGGCAAATAAGTTGAAGTTTGGATATATAGCAATATCGCACTGGCTGCTGCTAACTAATGCGTATGGAAAAATCGCCAATCAACGTGGTCGAATGTTCTTTAATCCTTGATGGTGTCGTGTTCAGCGGAAGTATCTGTTTGAAATCGTGCAATTCCAAAAAAACTGAATTAGAATCACTATAATTCAAAATATTACAATTGAAAACTTCCAGTGTTATATTTACCTCTAGTATATGTTTTAATTGTGCATTCGTATTTCTAAATCAAGTCTTCTGGATCGGTGCTAGGGGGTCGATATACTAGAAAAACCGTATTTTTTTCCTTTTGTTTTATTCAGCTTCTATACTAAAAATATCATATCTACCTTTCATTTTACAGATATTCCACAAATTTCTTTTCTTTCTCTCTATCTATCTCCTCCCTGTCTGTCTGTCTCGATCTCTCACTTTCGATTTTTATTTCTTTTTGTAAAATGTGGAATTTTACTAATAAGATAGATAATATTGTATTTTCTTGTCGCAATAGCTAACTTTAATATACTCTCCCCCGTAAAGTTCCATGGCCAACACGGAAACATTCACAAATAAAATTTAATTTTTGGTAGCAGCATATATGAGTATGCTATTCAGTGTCCACTATTCTTATGGAATAGTGGTTATTGGAATAATAGACTATTCAGTCCATTATTCTTTTGGGAAATTTTAAATTGGATGAACCCGTTAATAGTTGGGAGACTGTAACATCAACACACACTTTCAATAGCTTTTGGCCTTGTACACTTTTGAATGCCCGTGCCGTTTAGATCTTTTTGATGTGGCAAAATTTGGCCACAATAAATGTTTTACCACGATCTCTTAGGGAAGTAATAGAAATAAAAATGCACTGCAAAGGCCTCACTTTTAACGGAGATACTGGCGATATTTTTGTGAAACTTATTTATAATGGTATATTAGAAACTCAGCAAACATTACCTCTCAGCAAACATTACCTCTTTTTTTGGTATTTTCATGCCAAAAATGCTTTTTTTTTGTATTTTCATTGAAGAATAAAATAAATCCCTCCTCGTAGACATTGAAAAATAATTCCCTCCCTATTGATTTTCCTTAATTGATGTCATTGGGTCTATGCCAAAATATCTGCTTTCCTCTCGCTAATTACTTGCTAAAAGTTGTCCTCGTTTATCTTGTCTTTTTATTTCTCCGTTTTTTACCCTTTGTTTCTTCGTAATTAATTTTTTGGAGTTTTGATCTGGAAACCTTACTAATTCCGGTTTCTATAAATCTATCAAGGATTTTATTGGAAATTATAATTTTTTAAATTCAGATGAACTCGTATTCCGTCGTTAAGCATTATTTTGATGGTTTCTAACCAGGGTGTTATGGCATGTTTGGAGGGTGCAAATTATCATACCTCTTGGTATCGAGCCCAAGCTCATGTAGCCCATAGTCGATCGAATCCGAGCACATGTAGCCCAAGAATTGACCCTCTTGGTATTTTTTTTTTGTCAGAAATGTTAATTTATAAAGATTTTTTTTCTAGTACCATGAAGATGAATCAAAAGGCTCTCCTTTTGAGAGAATGCTTTCCGAATGTCAGTTGTCTCGCGAGCTGAAGACTATATTCGATTGGTAAGTTATTATGAAAATAAATTGATAGAGGTGTATAATAGTAAAACAAATAGGGACCTCAATGTAATAAGTTAAGAAACCAGTAAAAATAGCATACAATAAATGAATTTCTGGAAGCAATATGGGATTCAAAATAGGATCTTCTTGGAGACCTGTAAATAAATTTTCATATTTCCGAGCCTAATTTCTGAAAGAGTCGCGTTTTTTGGTCGCAGGATTTTACGTCAGCTCATAAAAAATGTCCGAAACGTACATTTGGTCCGATAAAAAAAATCACATTGCATAATAAAACAGTTTTTCTAAATGGAGGAATAGAGCTACAAATAAAACTGAAAATAAACTATAAATTATTCTATGTAATAAGCGGGCTGGTACTATCACAACCAGAGACTGCTTACACTTTGATTTGACCATTTCTTTACTGAAAGATTTATATAAAACAAAACCAGATTATGCCTGTAAGTGTTTCATTTACCAACCGCCTTTCAAAACATTCTATCCAAAATTTGATTATCTGACGCAAAGGAGAATAAATATGTTGTTGATTTCTCGAATCGGTATGTTTTTGTTTTTTTTTCTCTCTTTTTTTTTTGGGGGGGGGGGGTGAATTTACTTTAACATATATATCATATTATAATCGAAACTTAAGGAGAGCTCCCATCCTAACTTTGCCTGGATGAGGTGCCGCCCCCCTCAGTCCCTAACTGCTCTACGCTAAAGCTCAATTACCTCAACAGTCTCGGCACTGAACAGCTGGACAAAACTCTGCAATGTTGTATAAGCGTTAGTATTTCAGTCTAAACAGTCAAGCTGTTCATTTTCAGCGGCGTTTAAATATATTTAGGGACAAGATTATCACCCCGTGGCAGTATGACTTCTGAAACTGGAAGGTTGTATAGACAGCTGTTTGATAGTTCAAAAACACTGTCTATTTCTGATTTTTTACTCGATTGTGTTTTCGCCCTGTTGCATCCAAAAATGATGGAATGGTATATGTGACGTTAAATAACGGAAACTGACACTTTGTAGCAGTGCAAACTATATTATTGCAAAAATCGAAATCTATTTTTGTTTTTCCTTCAAATATCAAACAATCACGGTTTTGATAGGATCTCCTGGATTTAAAAAACCGGTGATTTTTCTTGTGAAATTTTTATTTTTTATTTGGGTTCTTGAAACACCCTTTACTCTAGGGCTTTAAGCCATGTTGAATTTGTTGTTGTCGGTTTCATCAAAATTATCTCCTTTTCTCAAGGAAAAAGGAGGAAAATTATCTTTCTGAAGAAGAATTATCTCCTTTTCTTCTTGTCCCCTTTCTAAATTATGAAAATTTCTTTTGCCAGTTACTTTTGAAGACCTTCCTTATACTTACTGCATTTGACATATTTGAATTGGGTTAAAATTAGATATTTAGAGGTATATATTTTGTCAATATTATATTTTCAGTTTTCGTCTCGTTCAATGAATATTTATTTTACTAACTGTTAATTATCGAGAATAGTTTAAATAATTGCTGCGATTTTTTCCTTCTATAGTGTGTTTAAATTTAGAGCGATATATTATGTATTTCAATAATTTGTAAATTTTTGGCTAGCCACTTTGTGCGTTAAGTTTATAATATTTTGTAGTTATTTTTAATACTTTTAGACCCATTTTATTGATTCCAATAAATTCTTATTTCGAAATTTATTTCCAGGGGAACTTTTGGGGACTAATGGTTTTAGTTATTTTTTGGAACATCAAGTGAATTCTTTTTGATCAATTCGTAGGTTAAAATTTTTATTTAGTTTGATATACATCTCATTGAAACGGAACTTTTTGTCCCGATATCAAACTTGAGTAATCTTCCTGCAAATTTCTAGAATTCTAAGAAAAGCAATCGTTGGCCTTAAGTTCTGCTTTTTTTTTTTTAGAAATATGCCTTAAAATGTTAGCAAAAATTGTCAGCTATTTTTTCTTAATCAACTGAACTAATTTTCATGGGTCGGGAAGAGAAAAAAAACATGGTCACGAACGACCTTAATGCAAGCTTTTTAGCGGTGGTTTAAGGTGAAGTCTTGAGATTAATAAAAAAAAATGTAGATTATTTGAAGAATCCGTTTATAATTGAAAAGTAAGACATGACTTTTGTGTTTTTTTAAATGGTAGTTAAAAAGAAAACAAATTGTTTGAATTTGAATTGATAAGTGGAAACATATGCAGCCATATTTCTTTTGAATAATTAGGGGAGATCGAGAATTCGGGTTTTAATGTTTAAGACCACCATATGCGGTTATGTTAGTTTTATATAACCATAGTTATAGTTAGTTTTATAGGCTATTGTTAATTTTCTAAATAAAATTGAAAAAGAAAGACAGATGGGTGAAGAATAAAAAAAAAAATATGTAAATACTTATGGAAGCAAAAAGTCAAAGAAGCTGTAGCTCTCTCTCCTTTGAAGGCGTAGTTCACCCTGAGAATCGACATTTTGTTAATATTTGAATTTTGATGGACGAAAAAATATGGTAAAAATTTACGAATTATTTTTGCTTATTTATTTTTACGGTTCAACCTGGTAACACTGACGAAAATGTAATACTACCCTGAAAACTTATAAATTTTGTGCAATCGAAAAAAAAAAAAATCTTAGAAGACCATGGTTTTTAGGTATGAATATACTTAAGATGAGTCCATGGAGAAAAGTGTATTTTTTATTCTCATGTCCCTGGTTGTTTAAGTTTTCTTGAAGTAATACAAAAATCCATCGAATGCTGCAACTTTATATAAGTTTCTACAGCCCACTCATTAGAAATCTGG
The DNA here is from genome assembly GCF_032884065.1 of Artemia franciscana. Classification (NCBI taxonomy): domain Eukaryota; kingdom Metazoa; phylum Arthropoda; class Branchiopoda; order Anostraca; family Artemiidae; genus Artemia; species Artemia franciscana. The sequence continues at coordinate 23,720,950 of NC_088881.1, forward strand.
AAATGTGGATAAGCCGTCATCGTAAAGAATGAACAAAATAAGGCTAATATTGAAATAGCATCTAACACTGGCTAAGAAGATACAGCATCAAGAATAATAGTCGCATCAAGTCGACAATAAGAGCATTAAAATTTCTACTCGCGACCAAAAATCTTGAGACTGACTCTGACAATCAGAATATTAACCAGATTCACAGAAATAAAAGAGTAAAAACAGCCAAACTTAATTCAAAGTCAACAGCTAAATATTTTGGCCATTAATTCATTCATCGTTCCAGTAGTTAATTCCAAAGGAAATAAAACTAAAAAGTGATGAATCTCAAGAGTATGATATCCTTCCTCGAGTGTAGCAGATGTATAACTACATTTGGGTCAAATTATAAATTTGTCAACTATAAAAATTTTACAAGATAGGAGAGAAATATGTTTTCCCTTATATTTCCTTCATTGATTTTAATTCATTTTATTGCGACATTTACTATGGTATCTTTTACATGTTTTGACATTCCAACATTTAGTATGCACTGATTGAATATCCAATAACATCTCAATATTTGATATGTCTTGCTTTATTCGATAACTTTCCTCAGTAAAAAACAAAAATGTTCATGAACCACAATAAACCATAAACTGAAAGTTAAGATTTTGATTCAAAAAGATATGATTTAACTATTAAAGTTGGCCATATTTTAGATTCAGCTAAAATGGTGTGTCATTTCCGATAGAGTGCATTTTATCTTCATCAAATGGCCTAAATTTGAAACCCTGCTCCATCGAAAAAATCACCATATTTGGGGTCGAGACCCTGACCACACTTCAAATTTGCAGACTGGATTCTTCAGACATCCGTGAAGCCCCAAAGAAGGGTTGGGAATCGAATCAAATTTACAATAGAACCGGGTGTTCCTTGCCTTTGGAAATAAATTAATAAATAAATAACAATTTGATTTCTAAATTGGTTCGGATTTTATTTCCTTTATACAATTATACATCTTTGCTTTTTCCATCTGAAGATTCATCAGACATGTACTGTAACCATATGTAGTTCCGTAATAGTTGAACAAATTTAAATTCTTTCCAGTATGCGGTGCTTCAAATATCGATACCATCAAATATTATTAGCTTTTAGAAGAATTCTTTTATATTGATATCATGGTCCTATCAAGTCATGGTGCTGGGAAGAATATTGCTGAAGTTTTCTGTTGTTTGTTTGAAGTTTTTACTGTCTATTATTTGTTTTCTGAAGCTATTATTTCTAGCATACGGTCTGAAGGAAGAATTCATGTTCGTCTTAATGGATGGGTACTAGTCAGTTTCTGTTTACCCCAAAAAGCTTATAGTTTGCACTACCCACATTTGTCGATAAAGGTAAGTGCAAAATTAGTCTATATCGTAGGGGAGGGGGGGCTAGGAATATTATTTGAGAGAGGCTCTGTGGGCGTTTCTTAAGGGTTGAAAATACAAACAGTCGAATCTGGAAAGTGTCTATGGTGGAAAAATAATTTTCTTTCTGCCGAGTTACCACCCGAAGGAAACCGTTACCTCTTGCATTCTGTCCATCCTCCAGAAATTCTAAAATGACTCTCCTGGGTATTGCCCTCCAAGGATTGAAACAGGTGATATTTTTTTTAGTTTGAATTGTAATAGGTAGGCTGGAATGTATTAATTTGGCATAAATGATAAATGCATGGAAACAGAGCAAAATCGTTACAGTAGTATCATTTTTGACTTCCTAAAACAGAATCGAATTACAAGAAATTGAAGATTTCGTTTTAAACCATGAAGGCGCAACCCGTGTTCTTGATAACCCGAAGACCCTATTGGACAACAGGTATAGAAAAAAAACCTAGCATATGCTCTTTTTTCAAGACAGGATATTTCACCCATCTTCCTCCCCGCCCCCCCTCCTCCTACACACATAAGACAAATCCGGAGAGTTCTAGCTGGATACCCTAGCCATGAGACAAAACGGCTTAGATTTCAAAATACAAAATTTCCCACCCTTTACTATTTCCTTGCTTGTGTAATTTTTATTATCAGAAATCCATGCTTGTTACGGCCATTTATTCAACACCCTTCCTCAAAGAGGAAAATAGGAAATGCAAGTCATCAAAGCTAACCTAAATGTAAAGAGTCATGAAACAAGGACTCTTAAGATACCTTTTACCTCGCCGTGCTTAAGTTCAGCTCAGACTGGTAAGTCATATAGCAAAAAGGTTAGAAATCCACATTTTAAGCTTCTATTTTCATTTTGTAAAAGAAAAAATTGTCTTTTTTTTTCTCTTCCCATTATTTTTTGTTTTTGTTTTAGCCAAGTGATCTACATCAGTGCATAAGAAACTTAATGCCTTACCACACCATACTCTTACTCATTGAGCGGGACGAATTACTCTCAAGGCTGCCTTTAGATTCTTCTCCGGCTTTGAAGAGACTGATACGGGTTCTAAACCCTACAAGAAGTATACAGAGTCTAGCTGCTGACGCTGATGTTGCCTTAGATCATGTTCTTGAGGTACGATATTTCTTTTCGTGTTTATGTAGGAGGGATATTTAGAGATTTATACAACTTCAGTGCCAAAACCACGTAAAAGGTTACGGCAACTGTGATATGTCCATCTCTGTAAACTCTTAAGGTTTTAAAATTGAGAAAGAGTAGATATAGGAGCTTGGAAATATTGTTTAGGAGACGATTTAGGCTCCATTTGTAAAAGTTCCTGTGACCTGACGCAATTGCTTCTGAGATAAAAAAAGGCCTAAATTTAGTTTCTGTTTCTCAATAACTTAGAATGAAAAATACGGTGATATTTTGATATAACACAAAAGTTACATAGCCAAATATAGAAAGAAAGAAAGAAATTTTATTTGAGCCCTACGGCCATACACAACATGATTTAATAATACAACACTGCACAGAACACACACTCAATATAAAACAATACTTATTTTCATTCACTCGGGCTCAACTGAGCCTCTCCTGCCTTTTCCACATATCGTGCCATTTTGCATGTGGTTCCAGGCATCGAAGACCTCAGGATATCAGAAAGCAGCACCAACCGATGGCCCCCCCCCCCGAATTTCATCCCTAAGACTTTCAAGCTCCTGGCACTCCATGAGGAAATTGGCTAAATTATTATCCTCTTTTCCGCAATACCCAGACTTCCCCACACCCACACTTACTATAGATTCACCATTCGATTGTTCATTCCACCCTCTTTTACGGAATAATTTCTGATCGGTTTGAGTCTTAATAGGGAGAGGCCTGTAAGTTAAGACATTTGCCCATTGTTTGCGTTTAGTATTTGTTATTGGGATTAACAGACATTTTTTTCGTGGATTTTGTGCTTGGTGTGGATTTCCGTAGGGAGAATCTTCATTGGGGACGGAAATTTCGGGGGGGGGGGGGTAGGAATGCTTCTGGGGAAATTTTACTTAGGGATGATTTGACAGAGTTTCTATACGAAGTCGCTTTTAATTGTCTTCCATTATCTTTGCCAACTCAATTTTGTAAAGATAAAAAATTAAGTCTTTTTCAAATGAAAGTATGCTAAGGAGAATTTTTCCAGCTAATGGACATCTACCCTTCCGGTGCATTTCCCGGAGATTTAAATTTAAGCGGCCCCACTTCCACTGCGGAGGTCGGGTTGTCCTTAGACGCTTAAAAAGTACAACTTGGATTCTAGCTTTTGCTGTCCACCAAATTTAGTTTGGTTCTTACATCTTCTTTTGCACGTCCTGTGTTTCGTCTTATTGTGCAAACAACAATCTTAATCGGTGGACAGAATCCAGACTGATTCTGGCATAAGGTTTGTTTACATTGAAGGTCGGGTCCACTCTTGTGCATTTTAATCTATTAAATTTACAATGTTGATCACTTACGGTTATATGTTGAGGTAGTTCAGTTCTTTAATGCGTTTGATGATATATCTGTTGAGTGCATAGTTGGAATGCCAGAAATATTGTTGCTTTTTTATTCTTTTTTTTGTTCATCAAGTCGCTAAGATCCTAATTGTCTAGAGTAAAACCTTCTCTATACCACTCTTGGAGTGGTACAGAGAAGGTTTTATTTATTTATTTCCCCTTTTGTATGGTGAAAAATAGTATGGTCTTTTAACTATTTGTAAGGTTCCATGGACTTCTGATGCGTCGTGTTGATGTAACATTTTGGGAATATCTGTTGGAAATTGACTTTAAATTCAGTTGGGCTGTGCTAAGCAAAGTACAATTAACAGTAATCGAAAATGTTCAAATCGGCAGTTCCTCAAGTCCCTTGCCTCTCAAACGGTCCCGTGTGATTATTGGAAACATTGGATCGCTATGAAGGTATCCAAATAGAGTCTGGAACTTTGGCACATACTGAGCGTTTCAAATGTTTGTTCGGCTTTCCTGAAACTAAAAAAAAGTACTCCGAAGAAGTAGATAATCACTGGCATACATCTGGTCTAGTGACACATGTTTGGCTCGGTTATAGTTACTCTTTTCGTGAAGAAAGGTAAACACCATCTGAATTCACTTCTGGTCAGTTTTATCTGGCTAAAGTACGCCATTTCGTTAAGGTTTTCTATTTTATTTTTTCTAACAGTTTTAAGGCAAATGGCTTGAAATCGCAATTTTTTTGGGGGGATTTGGCTAATGCTGAGATATAGCTTTGGGGTAAGATCAAGTTCTTTAGAAATGCTAAAAATACAAACAACTATCAGACTACGAAAAAATTTATAATTTAGTGGAGCAAATGTAAAACAGTTATCCTCGTACAAATTTCATCTGGCTAGTGAGTCATTTTTCCGAGTGAAGATTACCTCCTTCAAGTGACTTTGAACTTCCAGAATTCTTTATAAAAGAAAGAAATTAATAGATCTTTAACTTTTGATAATATCTCACCTTGGTATTTTAGCTTCTTGTAAGAAATGTTTATCAAAATAGGGGGGGGAGGTCTAAATATTATAATCGTTTCATTTCTTAGACAGCAAAAATTTTGTGTTTGGTTTACATCTTTAGTCTTTCTGTGAAGGTAGAACAAAAATCTATATTTAGCGACCTATTTTATCAAAAACTGACGTTGACTTTTTATTTTGAATTTTATTTGAATTGACTTTTATTTGTAATGAAGTTGACGTTCAAACGCTTAATAACCGTCATTCCCGTTTTTTATCGTTTTTTTGTAAACTGGTGGAGTTATTAGTTGTAGATGAGGTATGAATATATAAACAGACCTGATTCGCAGTATGGTTTTAAGAGAAATATTAGCTGCGACCTAGTGCAGAGTTTATTACCTTTTTTCTTGTTTTTATGCATAAGCACTAAAGACAAAACTCTTGCTGGCCACGACGTCTGCAATGCTTTTGATTCGGGCATCCACGGATAACCATTTGTTTCTACCGTGAAGAGAGATTTTGATAAACCCGTTATTGCCACTTTTAGAAGCATGTATTCTAAGATGAAAATAAAAGGAAGGGTATTAAATACCAGACTTTATCTGTCTCTAATGTCCCATGCCAGTGTAAAGGCATTTGCTAACGCGCTATATCACCACGACCTCTTTATATTAACATTCTTATGGACCCTCAGAAGCCAGTAAAAACGTATTTTACTTTCCAAGGGGCTAATTTGTCTATTTTAGTTATTCGGGTAACATTTTAAATATGATCAGGTCTATTTGTGACGTAGAGAATAAATTCACTATTGTTTCTAAGGAATATATGACCATAAGCCTAGAATTCCACTCTAGCAATAGCATGGTGGTTGTTTTAACGATCGTCAAAAAGAGTCAGCATCTTTTGCATTTACACTAGTAAGTAATGCAGATGCCACTGCAGCATCAACACTTATGTTTGCTTGCCATTTGGGCTTAACCTTAACGCTGCGCTGTCCAGTAAATAGTTTCAAACAAAAAACTAGAAAACTGTTTAGGATGGTTCTTTTTTGCAGATTCATATAAATATTACATTTTGGTGCAAATTAATATGTACAAAGCAATGGTCAATGTTGTGTATATGTTATCTTTCGGTGCTCAAATTTTTATTCTGTTGCCATTTTTATTTCGACCGTTCGATTCTGTTGCAGCCAATTTAGGTTGTATTAATTTAAGATGCTTGTTCATTCGTTGTATTTTTATTATTTTTTTACCCCGTTCTTGCCAATCTTATACAGTTATTGATAGATAGTAATTTTAGATTGATAGGTTATAAGATTGAGCATGACAACTGCTAAGTATTAAAATTCACTCATTAGATCACTCTATATTCATGCCTCAATTGATTATCAAATTTTCTTGTCTCCATGCAAATAGTCTAGCAATTGCGCTCCAGCCCTGATTATGTTGAAATGAATTTAACCATTTCCAGATTTAAGTTTTTGTCCTTGTGAGTAAAAAAGAAAACAAGACTTCTTTTCAAGTAAGATTATGGAAAGTATTAAACTTTTATTTTTCGTTTCAGCTTTGTGGATACCTAGTTTATTGGGCTTTTGGAACCCCAATCTTTCCCTTGTGCGATGCAAACGCCTATGTTATAGCGCCTTTTACTCCGTCTTCAGTGTAAGTAGCTTAGTTTTTTTTGGCAGTTTCTTCATTTGTAGAGGATAAGGAGAATGAAATGGAGCACTTGTCAGTCAGAATTGATTTATCAGTGTTTTTAATAAAATAAAAATCTCAAAACAACTACGCAAAAACAGCAAAAGTACTTTTATTTCTTTCCAAGTTGATTTCTCTTCTTTTTTCTTTGTGGCATGCTTATCTTCTATGGTAGAAATGAATCTTAGTAAATTAGAGCCATGATAAACCTTTGGTGCTTTGAAGTTTCGAAGAGGATATCTTAATAATTAAATGAGAAAAAATTAGCAAAAATTAATAGATTCATAAGAAGAAAAAAAAAACTTTAACTGAGAACCAAAGACAACTAGCACTGATGAAAGTGTAGTTTTACTCAGCAGAACTAGAAAAACCCATAACAAGTTTTAATAAAGCCAGAATTTAGTTGGACTTTAATTGGAGGTCTAATTTCTTTGGATACTTTCAATTTTCTGAAAGTAAGTAGATTATCGAAAGAAGAGCGAAATATTCAGGACTAAACTAGGGCTCGGAATCTCCCAGGCTTATGTGTGTTTGTGTTTGTGTATAGGACTGAAGGAGTGTGTTAGTTCAGTGTGTGTGTGAGTCTGTGATTGATAAACAGGAAGGTGAAATTAATATTTAGTATTTATGACTCATGCAAAATAAAATGACAAATAACTGTGAACAGCTGAAGAAAAGGCTTGGAACAAGAAACAGCAGCAAATCACGTTGAATAGCGAACGAAAATGGGACTTAAAACCAAAGAATAGCACGATAATCATGATGTTGCGTAATTTAGATATTTTGCAAAATTACAATTGAGAAAGGAACGTCTTATTTTAGCGTATCTGAAGAATAAGCTGGAAGAAGAAATTGAATTAACGTCAGAATTTCTGGATTCAACGAAAATTGCTGATTTGCCACCCTATGACTTGAAACTAAAGAATAAAACGGTGAATATCCCATTGAAGTATCTGTGATTTATTAAAAACTACACAAGATGACAATCTGCTCTGGGCAGCTAAAGAAAAAGGGACGGAGCAAGAAACAGTGAAAATCATATTGAATTGCAAAAGAAAATGTTGCACAACAAAATTCGTGGTTACAAGACAAAGCAAAATTGCGATAAAATTGAGGAACATATCAGTTTAGTGTTCGTTAGAGGTATGAAGACACAGCAAATTCCTAATGGAATGAAGCAGCATCTTAGTTTAGCGGGTGTGATTGTTAAACAGGAAGGAGAAATTAATATTTAGATTTATGACACGTGAAAAATCAAATAAGATGATAAGTGACTTAAAAGCCAAAGAAAAAGGCAGGGAACAAGAAACAGCAACAAATCGTATTGAATTTTAAAAGAAAATTCGACTTGAAACTAAAGAATAACACGATAATTATGATATCACGTGATTTATGTATTTTAGAAAATTACAATTGAGTTAATGAACACGTTATTTTAACGTCTGTAAAGGATAAGCAGCAAGAAGGAACTGGTTTCACGACAGAATTTCTTATTTAACTGAACTATGTCTTGGAACCAAAGAATAAAACGATCATTTTGCCAACCTGTTCTTTAGATATTTCAGACAGTAAAGGTAACAGTATTTCAGACAGATATTTCATTGTAACATTCCTGGTTGTTGCTGAATTCTGTAACAATTTTTTTATTATTTCTTTATTTACGGTGCCAGGTACTTAAAGGTATCTGATATGCCACTATTTAATTACCTCGTTTTGAAACTTCGAGGTTTGAAATGTTTGTTCAGCCTTCTTTTGAAGGAGTCAACAGAGGGATTTGCAGAAATAACATCTCCATGAAGGTCGTTCCAGAAAGAAGTCCAACGCCAGATGAAGATCTTCCTCAGTTACTCGGCTCTTGGCGTGTCCTCCTGTAGGTAATTGGACCGAGCTGTGTGCCTTCGAGTCTGTCTTGTCGGTATATATATATATATATATATATATATATATATATATATATATATATATATATATATATATATATATATATATATATATATATTGGATGGATACCTTCCTGAAAAAATTTACTTTTTTTTCCAACTAAAAGTTTTCTTCATTTTCACCCAGCCTTAATTACCTTTGCGTTTACAAGTGGATTTCTATTATTATAATTCTAGGTCTGATATTCTATCGGAAATTTTAATCTTTACTCTCAACAAAGCCCTTTTCATTTTTTCTTCCGTTCACTTCTGGTTAATATAGGTTTGTTGACTATATATGATAATTTAATGTTAGAATCATATTTCAAAAAACTAAATTTTGGAGAAGTATAGACGGTGTATAGACGGCAAATCTGTTACTTGTAATTATATGGAATTAAAAATAAGGGTTTTTAGAAAATGTAAATGCTGGGAGGGGAGCCTTAGCTTTTGAAGCGACTGAATTATCGTTAGTGTAGTGTAAAATTTTTCTTAATGTTCCATCCAGCGTTACTTGTGAACGTATTTCTAAGTGATTTTCTATCAATATAATTATAGGTCTGGTAGATTAGCAGAAAAGTTTTCCGAAGAGTTTCCTGGGTGCTCTTTTATCAAAGTGCTAAGTGAATATGCACTTCCAGTGAGTATTGGGGAAAAAAGAACTCCTTTCCAAACACAGGAAGAGGAGGTAAGAGCTAACAACTTTTCACATTGCGATATCTGTTTTTACCGGAAGCTGAAAAACAAAAGAATTTGAAGAGAAAAGATCTTTGGTACTTTACCGTGAGTCTTAGCGAAGGTTCGGAGACAAAACACCTATGCATCAGTCTTTAAAACTCGTGGAAAAAGCCACAAATGTCCTAGCAACAAACTTTTAGTAAAATTCTGTTGACAGTTTTGTTTGTACCAATTGACAAAAGATGACTATTTACTACTTTAAGTAAAATTTTCTTACAGTTGAAACATTGTTTGAGAAAGCTGTGGGTGGACCTTTAGCGGGGAATGGAAGAATTTGAAAAATTTTAAATTTTCACATTGAGTAAATACTAATGGGCGACTTTTGTGTTTATAGTTTTTTGTTGCTTTTGTATTTTAAATTTATAAGTCTGAAAAAAGGAAGATAATTTATGTCATTTAAACAGCTTGTGTCAGTTTTTTCGACAATTCTGTTGACAGTTTCGTTTGTACCAATTAACAGAAGATGAATATTAAGTACTATAAGTAAAATTTTCGTACAATTGAAACATTGTTTGACAAAACTGTGGATGGATTATTAGCGGGGAATAGTAAAATTTGAAAAATTGTAGATTTTCACATTGAGTGAATGCTAATGGCCGACTTTTGTGTTTATAGTTTTTTGTTGCTTTTTATTTTAAATTTATAAGTCTGAAAAAAGGAAGATAATTCATGTCATTTAAATAACTTGTGTCACAGTTTTGTTGACAATTCTATTGACAGTTTTGTTTGTACCAATTGACGGAAGATGAATATTAACTACTTTAAGTAAAATTTTCGTACAGTTGAAACAATGTTTGAGAAAGCCCTAGGAGGATTTTTAGCGGGGAATGGAAAAAGGTGAAAAATGCTAGATTTTCACATTGAGTAAATGCTAATGGGGACTTTTGTGTTTATAGTTTTTTGTTGCTTTTTTATTTTAAATTTATAAGTCTAAAAAAAGGAAGATAATTCATGTCATTTAGATAACTTGTGTCACAGTTTTGTTGACAATTCTGTTGACAGTTTTGTTTTTACCAATTGACAGAAGATGAATATTAACTACTTTAAGTAAAATTTTCGTACAGTTGAAACATGGTTTGAGAAAGCTTTGGGTGGATTTTTGCGACGAATGGAAAAATTTGAAAAATTATTGATTTTAACATTGAGTAAATGCTAACGGGTGACTTTTGTGTTTATAGTTTTTTGTTGCTTTTTTATTTTAAATTTATAAGTCTAAAAAAGGAAGATAATTCATGTCATTTAGATAACTTGTGTCACAGTTTTGTTGACGATTCTGTTGACAGTTTTGTTTTTACCAATTGACAGAAGATGAATATTAACTACTTTAAGTAAAATTGTCGTACATTTGAAACATGGTTTGAGAAAGCTTTGGGTGGATTTTTAGCGACGAATGGAAAAATTTGAAAAATTATTGATTTTAACATTGAGTAAATGCTAACGGGTGACTTTTGTGTTTATAGTTTTTTGTTGTTTTTTATTTTTAATTTATAAGTCTGAAAAAAAGGAAGATTAATTCATGCCATTAAATAACTTGTGTCACAGTTTTGTTGGCAATTCTGTTGACAGTTTTGTTTGGTAAACCTAACAGAAGATAAATTTTAACTACTTTAAGTAAAATTTTTGTACAGTTGAAACATTGTTTGACAAAGCTGTTGGTGGATTTTTTGCGGGAAAATAAAATATTTTTAAAAATTCTTAATTTTTGCGTTGATGAAATGCAAATGGACGGCTTATGCATTTGTAGTTTTCTATTGCTTGTTTATTTTTAATATCTAGTCTGAAAAAAAAGGAAGATACTTCATGACATTTAGATATATTATGTTATAGTTGTTGTTTCCACTTCCAATTTTCTTGAAATTTATTGAGATTATAGTGTAATTAAACATTTGATATAACTAATGTTTGATTTTTTATTATATTTGATTTATAAGTGTTTTATTTTTGTTTTTTGGCCAATTACAAGCTAAGCTTCTTGAGCTTCGCAATTACTTTACGTTTTGTATTTTTTTTTTTTTTTTAGTATTAATAAATTGATTGATTGATTAGTAACCAATAGCTGATTTTTTCACCAGCAGATTTCCGAAAAATTAAAATTTAAATTTTTCTAAGAAAAAAAATTGTCTCGTGCATAAATTACCAACAACTTTTGAATTTTGTACTTCAGTTAATTTGAAGTTCGGAATGCTGTTTTAAATTTTGTTTGTATTTAAAATTCCCATTTTTAATTCTCCAACCTATTAATACGTTCCTCTCTACTATTCATAATAAATTTATGTTGGTTGACAATTCTGTTTCTGCTAGCTAACAGAAAATTATTTATAAAAACTAACACGTTGAAAATTGGCTTATACTGATGGGTTGTTGAATTCTCTTTGATAGAATTTAATGATACACAATAAAAGCCACATTAAAGTAAGGAAATACGGATCATAATCACAGTAGGTTTTGTTTGTCTACTTGAAAATAAAGCTTAGTAATAAAATTTTATAGGCCAAGCAACTGTTTGTACAGTCTCTTAGGCTATTTTTCTGGCTCTCTGAACTTAAAGTTCTAAGAATCAGAGATTACTAGTGTTACAAGAAGTACAGTGTTACCTGTTAAAAATACAGGGCTATAAGCAGGGGAGACTAAAATTTTGAAAAGCGGAATAACTTAAAGAACTGAGGGCATTGTAATAAAAACAGGTTTTTCCCCCTATAACCATCTCAAGGTCGTTTCATACATGAAACCGCGGCTGTAAATTTTTTAGTTGGGTTGTTTCTAAACTATGAAGTTTTTAGGGCAGTATTACGCTCTATATTTCGGATTTGTCTCTGTTTTCTAAGAAATATATAGTTGTTTAGGTATTCACATCCCCAACCCGACAGATCAGATTTTATTTTAAATGTCTTTGGTAATTAAAGGATTTTGCTCTTGGTGCTAGATGGTATTAAGCTTTTCCTCTTAGAAACCAACTCAGGCTTTCAATCCCTCATGTTTGTCATTGTCTTTGAATGTGAAGTGGAAGTATTTTGATTTTTCAACTTTCTTTTGAAGCTGGAAAAAGAAGTAAAAAATCAACAACGACAACGACGACATATGGTGTCAACTCTCGAAATTAATGGGTTGTATTTTTCAAAACATAGAGGGGGGAGGATAAAACTTTTTTTCCACCTTTTTCAATGGAAACTCATAACGGTTTTTTTACATCAACCTCCGACCGAATGGCTGTACCTATTTCTAAAAAATCAAATAAGGTAGGAATGAAGGGACTTAATCAATAGGTAGAACTTGATTTGTTTTAGGGGATGGACTGCGAATCTAATTCTTATTTAACCAGAGACAAAAAGGAAGAAAAGACCTTAACCTAGGCATAATTAAAGTGACATTCATTTGAAGAATAAACGACAAGTTAAAACAATTCATGCTCAATATAAGTGATAATTAGCAGTGCTCGTAGATTCTAGTTTCAGGTTCATATTCAGACTTCTCTTTCTTGAAATGTAAAAATAACGATTAACCTTCCTATCTCAAGTCCCAATGGCAGATAAAATATTAACGAAAATGAAATATTTTTAGTTTTCTGGGGTGCTTAGAAAGCAGAAGTGTCAATGCTCTCTGATGAGTTTTAGTATTAGGATCGTAATAAATCTTTTGTCACGAAATTGTGTAAATTTTTTTATAGATTTTGAAAAAAAGTACTAAATAACAATATATGCTATGCTTAAATAACGCTTTAATAACGCTTGTGGCGAAAACGGATATGCCTGTTGTTGAGACATTCTTTTAAGCTTTGTGAACCGGAGTAACGAAATGAGTAGAATTCATCAAATTAAAACAGCAGCAAAACTAATGAAAAAAAAAGGAAAGAAAAGAAGTGTTTTATCACGATGAATGATTTATTATCAAATATTTACCCTAAATTTTTGTGTTTAGAAGGGTACTTTTTTAAACGTAAAATCATATACAAATGCATGTAACGCTCTATACTCATTCTATGCCAGAGTTAAATGGGAACATTTTCTTAAGCTAAATTAACAATCAGTTTCCAATATGCGCTACCAGAATAAGTCATTTCGAGTCTGATATGTATCAATGTCATTGGTTAATATTTAGCCATCAATAATCCTCGAACAATGCGAAATGTGCTTGGGTTATAGTACGGGGACTGTTTACTTTCCGAGGTAATTGTTAGATTGATAATGTCCCAAGAATAAACATCTTTCCAATAGACTATGTATTATTTAATATTTTATCCCGTGTCTATAATGTTCGGGTTGGGACATTGGCTAAAATTATGTTTTAGTCTAATTTTTAGCATATCGTCATAAGTTTTTGTGTTAACATCGTTTTCAGGGGTTTTGAAAATCTTGATCCCACTCCCCAAAGAAAACAAGATCTGAGTATCCTATCCCCTTAAGAAATTCATGCCTACGTAAATGCAAGGGATTTAGACCTTAGTGAGGATTGTCTTTGAATTGAAGAAAGATTGTCTTTGAATTGAAGATTGTCTTTGAATTGAATTGAGTGAATTGAAGAAAGGGGAAGACAAAGCGATTGTTTTTCAAAAGAAGGGATTTATTATAAAATATATAGAATTAAAAGGAATAGTATGCCCAGGACTATTCAAAATGCTCCATATAACTGAAATTTAGTGAAGGATATTTTCTATTATTGGAAACTTTTCACGACTAAGTTTGAGGTGTAAACGCTCGTAATTTTTTCAGGGACATGTGTTGATTTCGGATGATCATATCATTATTTGAATATATGGTCCTAATTATTTGATTTGGTTGGTCAGTCAGACCCATCAGTCATATTTTATAACACTTATTTTTGTCATTTTAGTCCGAAATGCTGGAGATGATTTTGTGGCTACTGAAGCAGCGGATTTTGATGCAGATTCACACCTATGTAGCTCTAATTATACCCCAAGATCACCAAACTACAAGAAGAAAATTCGATTCTTTAGAACTGCGATCTGATTCACGGACTCCAAGTGAAAGTGATAGATTTTCTAGTAAGTTGTCTTGGGTTAAAGTTAACTTTAATTACCGTATAAAGTTAAGAACAATAAAGGTCAAACGAACTTGGAAATAAGTAAATATTCTTTTTAATAATTCGCACATTAGAATTCCCCCCCCCCAGCCTTCTAAACTAGGCTGATTGAAAGAATATCAATACCTATGGAACGAGTAAACTAGATCATCAAATTCAGTGTGAAACTTATCAAGAAATTGTGTATTTTTCAAAATCCATTTTTTTTGTGTTCTGGTATTCAGTGTTATGTGCGTGGATAAGAACTTGGCCACAGGTATATATTGTTTTAATACAGCCCTCTACCAAACGTAATTACGATACGCCTTTACAAATTTGCTAGTATTTTCAGAGTATTTGTAAACCAGGTACGGTTTTTTTAATTAAAGTGTTTGATCCTTGCTACTCTCCAGACTTTTTGAAGTTCCTTGACTGATCTCTCAAGCCCAACGAAACTATACTTTTGACCATGGGTATTTGAGCGATGCCATCTACCTAGCCCATTTACGACGCGTCATATTTTGTTATAAAGTTTAGGTTGTTTCTTCGTCTCAAAACTAATGGCGATGTCTAACATTCTCATTATTTTACAGGAGAGCGAATATGATAATGTTTCATGGAATAGATTTGTTTGTTCAAGGACTTAAATGTAAAGTAAATTTATAAAGCCGATCGTTTGAGATAGCATTCTCGCTTATACTTACTTAGTTGTACCTTAATTTGGACGCAAACTGGGTGGCAATTCCCCTGGTGCGAGGACTTTGCAGACGGTTGAATTCCACTCTGTCCGACCTTGGGTCTGTGGTTTGTCTATTTCGAGTCAATCAGGGTCCTAATGCCGGGCACGACGAAAGAAGCCTCCAATTAGCTCTACGTCCATCTTGACGATGTTCATGTACGTTTTGTTTTATCTGGATCTACGCTTTTTCCTTCCTAAAATGGCTTGCTTTGTAGCGTATTTTTTGTTTGCATTTTGTCTGGTTTTCGACATACTGAAAACTAAAAGTTCTGTTACATGATCCCGTGGGCAGCAAGCACATTTTCTTTGAATAAATTTGAAGAGTTGTCAAATTGTTGTTTTAAAAGGAGATTAAAATAGCAAATTGTTGTTTTCATGTTTTTCAAGTTTTCATGTTGTTTTCTACCTGCAATTTTGTTTTAAGTGATTTGCTTTTTTGTTGTTTTTATTGCCTCATTATTCATGGCTAGCAAGAATGATCATTCATCTTGATGTATTTTTGTCGTATAAAATGACTTTCTTCTGCGTGTACGGGAAAAAAAACCATTTCGCTTCCGTGCTAGATGTTTCATGTCGGCTCTATTTGGACAATTTAAATTATTTATTGGCCTATGATTGAAAATAAAATTATTCGTCTATCTAAACAGAAATTATATTTACCTTCGGAGTCTGGCTATATCTGAGACGGATATCGTGGGTCATCCTTTGGTTTTCTGCTTTCCATCATTTTGCCGCTGTCATTCCCGGTGCTTCTCTTCATAGGGGTTTTGATTTGGATGCGTTTTCATGTCAAAAATTCAAAACTTATCCTTCCAGTTGATCCACCTGGTCCGCTTATTGACCATAAATATGAAACGGTGGCACACCGTAATCCAAACTAAGACTAACGAAACTACACAACTAAAACTAAAAGTGAATAATCTTTTCTGTGACAGAAGTAAAGAAAGAATTTCACACTGAAAACGAGTATTAATTATTGATTCGTGCCCGTCGCATCCTTTATCTATGAGCCAGTGCAAGTAAACTCACTATTGATGTTTCCCTATGCTATGGGACTTTGCAAAACTAGTGCTTTACTAGAAAAAACTAGTTGCTTTACTTTACAAAAGAAATAGTGTATTTCTTGTAAAGTTGAAACTTATTGTAATTTAAGGTTTCTTATGGTATAAGAGTCTTAAGATGTCTTTATGTGGTGAGGAGTCGCTTAATTCGACATGAGTTTCTTAAATGTAGCCTAATCCAGTAAATGGTTTCTTTTTGGTAAAATGTACAGTTCATGATTATTTGCAGAATAGTCTACTATGCTATACAGGCTATGTAATAAATTTCGACTCCTAAAACAACATTCTGCCTTTTTGTTCTTGGGTTTAATGTTCCCAGTAAAGCACTAGTTTTCAGAATGATACTAATGTAGGGGAATACCATCATTTGATTTATTTGCTCTTTTTAACATTAATTTTCAAACCTATTCTTGCAATCTAAACTCGAAAAACCTCTAAAAATTCATTCGTTTTGCTAATATGAGTCTTAAAATGTTACTTCAACAATTTATTTCTTGATCTCATATTGCTTTTGCTCTGCTCCTTAGGACAGAATCCATCAAAATGATCTAAATAAATAGAGATAGGACGCCACCCTTCTTAACTCATGGTCGTTTTCAAAAGTTAAGTAAAAACTTACATAGCCAGTTGTGTAGTTTTTGGTATCCTGAATTTGGTTGTCTTTAAGGAAAATTGGTTATTTGTTATAATTTCTATTCCTTGACAACCGAAATTTAAAAAAATAATAATAATTTGTATTGCCACTTGTGCGAAACATACTACAATTTCAACCCCTCCTGTGTATTATAAGCATTTTGGGATATAAATTTCTTGTTGTCTTCTATCTTAGGATGTAAGCAATAGAAAATAATTAATGATCATTGTTGATAATTGAGTTAACTTTGACTAACAGAAAAGACAGAAATTCAACAAAAAGGTTTGTTGATCTGATAAATTTTCAGTTAAAGATCACAGCTGCTCTTTAGGCCGGTTTTGCGTTTTCGAGTTTGAATTTCAGAGTAGGTCTTGCTTTTTGCTGAGAGGTTGTACACGCTAGTACTGGGCTCACCGACGCTGCTTAGTGCCTGAACATAATGTTCTGGCTATAACCATAGAACCAAGGATATAAGTAAAGATGACCTAACCGTCACAGAAGGCCATAACCGGTACATGGTCCCGAAAAGACACTATTGATTTGCAATTTAACGCATAAAATTTGCAGAAAATATTTGTTTCTCTTATATATTCTGATACCTACTTGTTAAGAAGGTCCTGTATTTCCGAGTTCAAATTCGCTATGTGTTTGCACACGCTGCCAGGTACCCAGAACAGGTGACACATCTTCTGGATATAAGCATAAAACCAAGAGTGTTAGTGAAGATGACCTAACCGTCACAAAAGGAAATAGCCATTACATGGTGGCAGGGAGTACATTACTGGTTAATAATTTAATCCAAATAATTTACAGAAAAGGTCTGATGATAGACTTATCTCGCTATTTCTCCAGGTGGTGTGAAAATCCCAAAACATTTTCCTATTTTCTGTTCAGAGTGTTCGTTGCACTGCCTGAATATCGTCTTAAAAAACTGTGTTTACCATTGTTTTTGTAGATGACAGTGATGAGGTGGCTTCAAGTTTGACTACAAGTGGAATTTCCGACAATTTATTACCAAGCTCACTTTCTTCTGCAGAAAGGTTGGCGATTCTTAAAGTTCCTCGTGCGTCAGATCCAGAAGATTTAAAATTATTTGCCAAGTAAGTGGTGGTCAAACTGTTTAAGCATAAGAATATCAATTTATAATAGGGTACAGATAGCATAAGTTTTCGTAAGCTTCTGGCGCTTCTCCTCCGTGCCACAAGTAAGCTGTTTTAAGTAGTTAATACAGCAGAAAAGTTGGTAATCCCTTCTGCTTATTTTTAGAAAAATTTACTTACAGCCTCAAATTTGTTTTCATGGCAGGCTACATGGCAGGAAAATGAATGCGAAATGAGACATGGGGGGCCTGTCTTTCTTTATTAATTTTATGAAGACGCTCTATTTTACTGCTCAACCCTCCATCATGCCTAAAAACGGGGGGCGAAATGGGGAGAGGTGCCCCATTATCATTTCCATAATGCCTTTCCATACTGCTTTAAAAATTGAAAATAGTGTGCTAAACATGGATGTTTTATTTCTTTATTATTTAATTTCAATTTAATTTGTGTCTTATTACCTAATTTACGTTTATTTGCCATAATTTTCTCTGAAGTTTTACTATAGGAAAGATTGTTTAAGAGCAAAAGGATTTGTGAATTTAGGTAAGGAGAAGGGTATATCTTCCTCCTATAATTTTAGTAAGACGCTTTGTTTTAACGTTTACACCCACATCATACTTACAAGTAGGGGGATTTTGCGGGAGTGCTACCCCACTATTCTCTCGATACTGCTTCAAAGAGCCCTTCTGATGGAAATTGAAAAATAACCTACTAAAAACGTATTATTTCTGTTTGTTTTTTCAACCCCTTTCCTTATATGACACTGCTTGAGCAGTTTATTGAACCGCACGGTCGTATTATTTATAAATGATTGAAAATAAAGAAATATATAAATTGCAGGAAAACTTTTCATCAAAGCAGTAAAATTGTTTTGGTATTAAATCAAATTTCCGCCATTACTAATATATATCAGTATTTTCATTTTATTTATGTAGAAAAATGGCTTAGATCTACTTATAGATTGGAACTTTGTGCACTCACTGTGTATATGGCCAAGTATTTTTATATTTTTATAATATAAAGTATATAGTAAAGTATATAAGTATAGTATATTTTTGGTATCATAAGGCCAAAATTTTTAGATGCACCATAGAAATGTATTGTGTGAAACAGGATTAGCCAAAAGATTTTATCCAGACTCCAGGCTAGTAAAAACACAAAGAAAGAAAACAAAGGGGTATTTCACATGTGTCTCCGTCGAAGCAAATTTAGCACAAAAGGCAACTAAATAAAATTATGAAAAAGAGTACCTTATAAAACAAACTCTTATAATTTATGCTATGCAAGTTTTTCTGCGTCTATTGATAAATTTTTCTACAGTGTTTTGTGTTTTAGTGTTTTAGAGCAGAAGGACAGTTTTTCTCTGACTTGATAGATGAAATGCAGCTTTATCTATCTACCGAGTTATATTTTGGAATTTATATTCCTTTTTTAGATCTAAAAATCCATAGAAGATTTGTCAAAAACTCGCGAAAATATGGAAATTCACCTCTTATTAGGAAGTTTAGATCATTCTCGAAGAAAGGCTTAATTAAACCAATATCGTATTTTCGGTGTGATAAATGGATAGATCAGAAACTAATGAATTAAATTTTATATGAAGTATAACATTTAATTTATGCTAATTGTAATAGTAAAAAATAATAAAAAATAATATAATAATATAAAAATGTAATAATAAACTAAATGTAAAAATAAATTATATTATAAATAACATTATATTAGTGTAGTTATTACGTGAAATAAATTGAATGTAATAAATGAAAAGTATTTTGTCCTTTTGGCAGAAGCTATAGTTGTGGGCTCGTCGCAGAAAAATTTGGTTCAGAGGCAAGGGCGCAGCCATAGTTTTTGTTCGGGGCCCGGCAGCAATAAAACTTTAAAAGACGCCTCAGAATTTTTATATGCATTTTTGTTTGTTTTACGAGTCAGACAAACGCTTTGAGGGAGGGGGTCCAAAGGTTTATGTCCCTTAACCCCCTCCACTCTAGATATGGGCTTGTTCAGAGGGAACATAATGAAAAAAATTAATGTTAATCCCAAGTGGTGATTTATAATACAAATTCCTAAAATTCCCTAAAATTGAAAGATCATGAAAACCAGTTGCTTCTTAAGATTAGTATAATTTTGACTGCACAATTTTCGTTTGAAGATTAAAAAAACAGCAAATTTTATTATAGAACTAAAAGATAATAAATATAAAAAAGAGTTAAGCAACCGGCAAATTCCAGAGAAGCAGTTTTTAGGCGGAGGAGGAATAAATATGGGATATCACCCATCTGTAAATGTTCTTGAGTAAGACATCCAAGCCAAGAGTACTAATAAATGAGTATGAATGTGTCGGGACATAAGTGAAGGCACTCCACTCTCATGTTCACATTGGTAGAAAAAGACAAACTTCCCAACTCAAAAAAGTGTTCGACGTCCCTCTCTTTCTGTAAAGACAATTCTCTATTCTGGCTAATGCTTTGGAACACCTCTGTAATAAGGGACTTATCTGCGAGAATGGGCTCAGTGTACCAATACCCACATTTTCGGGTATTGGGCAGGGTTCTGAGCCCCGCTGACTGTTGGTCCTTATCCTCACTTTTTCAAGTTTTTGGAAGGTGGGGGTACTTTAGATCATTGTTAGAGCAATTCATTCTACGAGTCACCTCCTGTCCACAGTTATGATATTCTAATTCTAATATCTAACTTATCCTAATTTTTAGGCTACTTCCGTATTTTCATGGTACACATCCTTTAGAGGAAATCATGTTTCGGGAAAATATTCGTAGATCCCAAGTGTTCCAGCTTTTGGACAAATTCAGAAGTGTTTTAGTGCTATTTCAGCATGAGGATACTGCTACTTCGATGTTTTATCGGAATTTTAATGACCATGCCCTCTTTTAAGGTAAATAATGTCGTTAATGTATTTATATATATCATATACTGCATAGATTTACTATAGGTATTAAATGAAGTGATCATGTAAGAAGTTTTTTTTTCAAGGAGGCACACTCGTGCCTCTTTAAAGAGGCGAACCACGACAATGTTAAGCGATCTTCGGTTCCAGTGGTCGCAGAGGGATGGGGAGGGATGCATTTCGTAGCCCGAGCTCCAACTAAGAAACCTGCCAAATTTCATCCCCCTCCGACTTTTCCTTCATGGGGAAAATCTGGCCGAAAGTTTCGACCCCCCAACCCCATCCCCCTTTAACGTTGTCCGATCGGGCTGAAATTCACAAGTTAAGGTCCCCTAGGGCCCAGGAGCTTATCCGCGAAATTTCAGCTCGATCCGATAACTCCTTCCCTGTTTTCCAGAAACCACGCATAGCCACTTAATGTTCATGTTCTCCTTTTGTTTTTTTTTCGCCACGCCTACAGGTCACAGCCGACATCGGATTTGGGTGTACGAAGACTCATTCGACGCGGAATTCTCCGAGTAATTTTCCTGGAAAGTTTCGTCGGAAAATCTTAACCCCCCGATTTTCTAGCTTAGAAAAACCCCATTTCCCCATAAGAGCCCATGTTAAGTTTTTTGTTGTTAAAAGTTACGAATTTCAACATTCAAGTACATCAAAATGATCAGCTCGACATGGTGAGACTGACTGAAAGCTTCAAAATATTCTGTCTTAATCCGTAAAATTTTTATTTGAGAAAAATGACAGAAACCCTTTTTTTTCTGCCACGCCTACAGGTCACAGCCGACATCGGATCTGGGTGTATGAAGACTCATTCGACGCGGAATTCTCCGAGTAATTTTCCTGGAAAGTTTCGTCGGAAAATATTAACCCCCCGATTTTCTAGCTTAGAAAAACCCATTTCCCTATAAGAGCCCATGTTAATTTTTGAAATTCTTAAAAGTTATTTAAAAGTTATATTTATACACATGCAGGTATTTCGACTTCAAACATGCCCGGTTAGCTCAGTCGGTAGAGCGTGGGACTTTTAATCCTAAGGTCAAGGGTTCAAGTCCCTTATCGGGCGGTTTTTTTTCACAAAATATGAAAAAAACTTCGTTTTCTTAAAGAGTTAAAGAGGCTGCGTCCCAAAGTCGAACCTTAAAACGTACAGGAATTAGGAGAGGCAGTCCTAATTCCTGTACGAGGAGTACATGAATTATTAAATTACATCCACCATGGATTGTAGAAAAACGTACAGAAATAATATGAAAAAAACTTCGTTTTCTTAAAGAGTTAAAGAGGCTGCGTTCCAAAGTCGAACCTTAAAACGTACAGAAATTAGGAGAGGCAGTTGGGGGGCTGCCTCCCCCCAAACCCCCCGCTTTTAAAGAGTCTTTTGTACAGGTTTTTGTTTTGTTAATTAAAAGAGGGCCTTTCCGAAGCCAAGAGCGGGGGGTTAGGGGGGCGGAAGCCCCCCCCCCCCACAACAAAAACCTGTACAAAAGAGTGTTTAAAAGCGGGGGGTTTGGGGGTGGCAGCCCCCCAACTGCCCCTCCTAATTCCTTTACGTTTTAAGGTTCGACTTTGGGACGCAGCCTCTTTAACTCTTCAAGAAAACGAAGTTTTTTTCATATTATTTTCTATGAAAAGCGATGAATTTCTTTTAAGTTGGTCACTTTCGATTGTAATCCCTGTTTGTTGCATGTCTTTCTTATGTCTCTCATAAGGCCTGAGTTCTGTCTCAGAAGAAAAAATGGATCTAAGTTATGTAAACTACCCACTCTGAATAGGTAACATTTAGTAGAAGAGGTCGGCATGATGGGCCTTTGTTGTCTGATGATTAGACCAACGGGGCTATATGAAGGGATCTGCTGACCAAAAACGTTAAATTTGTTTTTACCGTGTGGGAGAACACATTAAGGGATATGCTCCTGAATTTGGTCGTCTTTAAGGAAAATTGGTTATTTGTTAATAAAAAAAAGCTAATAATTTGTATTACCACTTGTGGGAAACAGACTACAATTTTAACTCATCCTGTGTATTATGAGCATTTTGGGGTATAAATTTCTTGTTATCTGCTCCTCAAATCCCCAAGAATGTTCTTTATTGGTCTTATAGATGGCTATTTGGACCTTACTGGTCAAAATTTCGTGTGTAAAACTTTTCGGTTGGTTAATTAGAAGATTTGTTCCAATCTGGCCCTTCCGTCTTTTTTTCACGTTTTGGATTTAGAAATCCAATTCTTGTACCCCTTAAATTTTTTCTTTGATTGTAATTTCATATTAAGTCAGAAATCTAGTTTGGAAAAAAAATATGCTTAAAAAGTGAAACTTGTACAAAAACCTATTTTGTACTAAAAGTTTTATCTTCTTAAAGGGGTGAAGGTGCTATATGGTTCGGGGGTGTTGTGAGGGTGAAGTCGTTTGCCAGCATATTCTATAAGCTTCCAACAGATATCCGAGAGGCCGTCAACAGATATGAGGTCTTAATTTCCATGCGATTGAGGCAAATACAGCAAAAAAACAGGAAACCAGAAATTTTCTGAAATAACTGAACAGCTTCTATTAAAAATCGGATAAAGTGAGGAAAGAGATAAAACCGAGTTTAATTTTGTAAGAGAATTTTTATTGTATTTATCGTTATTTGAAATGATTTAGGAATACCTTAATTGAATTTTCTTCTTGCAATCAGTGACGCTGACAGTCTAAAAGAATTTTAGTGTTTACTAACATTTATTCCCAGTCACTGAAAGAAAGAAACCGATAGGAAAAGAAAAAGATCCACAAACTAGAGGAATCATGATATTACTACTAATTGAAAGATATTCACATTTAAAGAAATTTAGAGAAAGTTGAATCATCCAAGGCTACAGTTGAAACAAACAGAGGAAACCAATTTTTTCTCGAAATGATCAGAAATATAGCTTTCGTATAAGCGATATAAGAAATATTTAATGAACTTGAAATGTATATAGATTGTATAGAAGAAAAAGCAGACGATATACAAAAATTAAAGACAGAAGGTGAAGGACTCCAATATGCCAGACCCCACACCGCAGTAGAATTTTATTTTTGGAAACTGTTTTGTTCGTTTTGTCTACAAAATTAAAACAAAATGAATACCAGTATTTATAAAAAAAATATTATTGAAATATTATTAATGTGAATAAAAAAAAGAAAATAGCCAAAGAATGGCTAACTGTGTTGAAGATTTTTGACGGATCCTAGGCAATCGGACTTAAGGAAATAGATGATGTAGCATATACTTCGTAGATGTTTGGACTCATAATTGTCAGACTTATTTTGTATCTTGAATCTATAACACTGTCTGTAATTTATTCGATTCTTTTAGTTTGTCATCGCTTCTGTTCTCTTGATCTTTTTTTTTATCCTTTTCTATTATTTATTCTGCAATTTATAATCTGCTATCTGTATAAAAATCGCAACAGTCAAGTCTAAAATTATTTCCTCAAGAGGTAGCAAATATCTCTAAATAAAGTTTAAACCGCAAAAGTGGGACCACTACCTTTTCTTATTAAGATTTACAGGTTTAAATTCTAGGTACGAAGACTCTTGGGTTTTAGAAAGAAGAAAAAGTACCAAGGAGAGTAGGGACATCGGAAATAAGAGACGTAGGTTTTCAATGAAACCATCCAGTGGCGATAGAACTCGTTCCTGTCGTGCAAAATTTCTGCAGTGACATATCCAACTCCAGTTCAGATAGTCTGAAGATTACCCCAATTTAACGGAACCAGTGGTTTTATCACTTTTTCAGGATTTGCAATATTTCTCGAATCGTAAAAAACCTACCGAATTTTGACAAAGCTAACTTAAAATGTTGCATCAAACTAAAAAATTATATTTGCAAATATTTCGAACTTATTACTTCACAGCTTTGGTTAACAGGAAGTTTTCTGAATGTGACATCGCTAAATTAAAACATAGCTTAAACGGTTTTCACGACGCGTCTTAAAGTAACTTAATTGCCCTCGGTAATAATATCTGTTCGGGTGATATCCTCTTATTTAGCCCATGAAATGCGAAGCCCTTTTAACATCCAACCTGTTCAATTTTAAGGAAGGCACATTCTATCAGTGAAGTGATTATGGTATAAAAAAAAAATAATTTTAATGCTACGATTAACGTTTTAAATGGTATGTTTTATTTTTGAACTTTTGTAACAATGAGTAATGGAGCAATAAATATGTGCCATATTATGGCATACAAAAGAGAAAATCTCCCTTTTTTAAAGAAAAAAAGGAAAAAAGTTTTCTATAGTAAACTTTTGTTTTGGAAAATTCACAACTTCCATGAGCATTGCAAAGAAAGACGAATTTATTTTTCCTTTCAACAATTTTGACTTTTCTCCTTGTTTGAAGAAGTGTAAGAAAACTTCAAATAGTCGTAAAATAGAATTAGATCTCTTATGTCGGAGTAATCCACCCGTCACTACTACTACGATTATTGTAACTAGTCAGGCTAATGGTATTTAGTGAAACTTTCAGGGAATGTTAAGAGAGAGTTTCAACTGAATCAGAACAAACTAATATGCGTGCATGTTTTGAAAAGGGTATAGAAGCAATATCTTAGGGAAGGAGTAGAACATTAAATTGAAACTCTCAGGGCGTGTTTAGGGGAATGTTAAACAGTGGCCTAAGTCCGTCAAAATCCTGGGAGGGGGCTAAAGTTGTAGTCAATTTTCGAAAATCAAATGAAAATGACAATAAAAACTAAAAAATAAGCCATTTGGTATCGTAAATATACTATTTAGTACTGTAAAAGTAATATACAGGTACTTTATAGTACTATAAAGGTAAATATGTACTAAAAAAACTGATTTGTTTTTGCTGATGCTCGAATTGTGCAGGTTTATCTTAGTTTTCACAAAATTTTCAAAAAAAAAACTAAATTTCAGCTGGGGGGGGGCAAAATAAGGTCTGGGAGGGACAGTTGCCACCCCCCCCTAACGCCTTAGGAAATTATGCCCCTGATGTTGAACTAACCAAAAGTCACTGTATTCACGTTACCAATGTTTCTGTTATTACTACTGGTACAACTACTACTTCTACTAAGAATAAGGGTATTGAGGTGCAACTTTCAGGGAATATTTAAGGAGATGTTGAACTGAATAAAAACGCATCAGACTCATTCAGGCTGCCAAAAGGATGTATGAGCAATTTCTCAGGAACAGCTTAGAGTATTACGTTGAAACTTTCAGGACGTATTGAGAAGAGTTTTGACTAACCAAAAGGCATTCTGTACATAGTGATGCTACTACTACTGCTGCTACTTATAAAAATATAATATAATAAAGTCAGACAATATTCCAAGCGTAAAACTATCATGAATAACTATGAATAGAATCAATGAAATCCAAAACGAACAGAAATTACAATAAAAAACAGTCAAAATCAAATTGAACCTACACGAAAAAATTAATGTTTTGTTTCCTTTTTAACTTTTTTTTTTAAGTAATCTTGGTTATGATGGTCGGATTTTTTTTCAATATTATGACCAAAAAGGCGTGTTATCAATAAAGTGCAGATCATGTTCTGGTCTTTAGAAGGCATGGAAGGTGTCAGGCCTAATCATGTTAATTTTTGCTCGTTTTGAGTTTGACTTGGCTATTTATAGTAATATCTGTTCGTTTCAGGTTTCATTTATTTATTGATGGTGATTTGTGGTAGTTTTACGGTTGGAAAATTACTTGACTTCATTCCTCCTCATCTCTGGCTTAATGTACCTCTTTACTTTTCTTTGAAATACTTCGGTCTAGATTGGTCAGAATTCTGAGAAAATTTGTTAAGAGCCTTAGTTTTGGTTTTTGTAAATGACGCCACGTTCTATGTTAGCACATCATATAAGCATTTCTTATGACATCAAATAAGCACTTTCTCATATGATGTCATGCATAGCATAAATAAGATTGTTGATTTTACAAAGCACCAATTATTTATGCAAGGAAAAATTGTTGTCTTGGGATATTCTCGCATAAATAACGATCTAGATTAGGTCAGAAGTCGGATTTCGATTTTTGTAAATGACGTCATGTACTATGTTAGTACATCATAAAAGCATTTCTTATGACATCATATAAGCATTTTCTTATATGATGTCATGCATAATATAAATAAGATTGTTGATTTTCCAACGCATCAATTAAATATATATATATATATCTATATATATAAAAATAAGTTGTTTGTCTGTCTGTCGACTGACGTCATGTTTGTATGTCGACTAACGTCATGTTTGTCGACTGACGTCATTATAAGGATTGAGCTGTATGTCGTCATGAAGTTGTTTGTCGTCTGACGTCATGTTTGTCGACTAACGAAACTACAGACCGGGACACCGAGACACAAATGACGTGTTATGTCTGTTATAGAGGCAACAATCTTGACAGGGCCTTTTGAGGGTGAGGCTTTTCTTATTCCACGCATTCTCATGATTCCAATGGATCTGCCTTTTCAACCTAAAAGATTGCAATTCCCAATTTGATTAGCATATTTAGTTTTCAGTCCAGAACCACTAAAGCTATTATGTAAATATCAAAAATATTTATGTTGTCTGAGCAATAATTTTTAATTATTATTTTTATAATTTTTTAGAATATTCGGAAATACTTTTTCAATCAATTCATTTTTGGACGTCACTAAATTACAGAAATCAGCAGGTAGTTGTATACGTCCTGAAATTGAGTCTATCGTATCATAAATGTCTTTTTGTTCCGACGTTAACTTGGAAATGTTATTTTGTACATACGACAATAGATCATTCGTACTGTAACTTTTTTCACGATCCAATTCTACACATGTCGAAACAGCAGCGATACGGTTAGGTGAAGGCATTCCCAAATCCTGAAGAGGTTTGTTTGCCATACGTACGCACAAATCTTCTATAATAACTAAAGTGTAGTTATAAATTTCTGATGTAAAATCAAAAGTCATATCTGACGTCTCTAACTGTTTTCGATGGAGTATATCTTCGGACATTTTTGACTTATATTTTTCCCATAACTCTGTAGGAGCTGATGGAGAGCAAGTTGTTAAAATGATGCCAAACAATGCACGAATTTGACTTGGGGTTGACGTTTCGCACTAATGGGGAATATGGAACAACCCACTGGTTATCTACTTCGATGGTGGTACCGTTGCCATTGTAGGTTCTTCAGTCATTTTACAATTAGAAATTTCTCTTTCAACGGTCTTCTTATAATTAAAAATTTGTCTTTGAACGATATTCTTAAATACCTGTGTCCTGGTCGTCATTTATATTCCCTGTGTCCCGGTCGTCATTTGTGTCCCGGTATCCCAGTCTGTAATTTCTCTTTGAGTGTCCCGGTCGTTATTTATATTCCCTCTGTCCCGGTCGTCATTTGTGTCCCGGTCTGTAATTTCTCTTTGAGTGTTTTTTCTTTTTAGTATTTTTTAGTTTTTTACATTTTTTCTTTTTTCAGCTTTCTTCTTTATTTTTCAGCTTCACTATGAAATACATATCGCCGAACCTTTGTTTTTTTAACTAAAATCTGGTAGGCATTGATGACCTTATCCGAGTCAAAATCCCAAACCCAATCATCATCGCTATCATTTTCAGTTTTGATATGTTTTGACTCTCGCTGTCCAGGTGGATCTTCATCTAACTGCGCGGTTTTGCGTTCTTTAGCCTCAAGCCTGTTTCCTTGCTGTTCTTTTGATTCCTCGGCACGCTTTCTTTTCTGACTTTCTCTATCAGCAGCAAGTTTTTTGGCATAGACTCTTTGAGCATCTTCATCGGCTTTTGCCATTGTAAGTTCATCAGTCATTTTAAACTTAAACATTAATAGATTTCTACGTGAACATATATGTCTTAAATATCTTTAATGACGTCACCGTCATAGCAAAAATGACGACAACTAACTTCATGACGTCAGCCGACACAGAAACATGACGTCACCTGATCCACAGACAGACAACTTATTTTTATATATATATAGAAGATAGATAGAAGATATATATCTATATATATAAAAATAAGTTGTCTGTCTGTGGATCTGTCAGGTGACGTCATGTTTCTGTGTCGACTGACGTCATGTTTTCGACTGACGAAATTACAGACCGGGACATCGGGACACAAATGACGACCGGGACACCGGCACATAGGGAATATAAATGACGACCGGGACACAAGGAATGTTCGATTAGCAATCACCATCAACAAAGCACCGGGACACAAATGACGACCGGGACACAGGGAGTATAAATGACGACCAGGACATAAGTAAAAAAAAAAAATTAAAAACTAAAAAAAAGGTAAAAACTACAAAAAAACTAAAAAGAAAAAAAAACTAAAAACTAATAAAAAACTAAAAAAGCTAAAAAGCTACAAAAAAATAAAAAAGAAAACAAAATGAAAAAGGAAAAAAAATGAAAAATAAAGGAGAAAAACAAAACTAAAAAAAGAAAAAAAACTTAAAAAAAGGTAAAAAACTAAAACCTAAAAAAAGAGCAAGTTTTACGTAGTTAAAAACATATATATATATATATATATATCTTCTATATATATAAAAATAAGTTGTCTGTCTGTCTGTGGATGGATCAGGTGACGTCAAAACTGAAAAAACTAAAAAAAAGGCAAAAACTACAAAAAAAACTAAAAACTAATAAAAAAAATAAAAAAGCTAAAAAACTAAAAAAACTAAAAAAAGGCAAAAACTACAAAAAAAACTAAAAACTAATAAAAAAGCTAAAAAACTAAAAAAACTAAAAAAAGGCAAAAACTACAAAAAAAACTAAAAACTAATAAAAAAAATAAAAAAAACTAAAAAACTAAAAAAACTAAAAAAAAGGTAAAAAACTAAAAAAACTAAAAACTAAAAAAAAACTAAAAAAAAAGGAAAAAACTGAAAAATAAGCTAAAATAAAGGTAAAAACCAATAAAAAACTAAAAAAAACTGAAAAAACTAAAAAAAAGGCAAAAACTACAAAAAAAAACTAAAAACTAATAAAAAAAAGTAAAAAAGCTAAAAAACTAAAAAAACTAAAAAAAGGTAAAAAACTAAAAAAAATAAAAAATAAAAAAAAACTAAAAAAAAGGAAAAAACTGAAAAATAAGCTAAAATAAAGGTAAAAACCAATAAAAAACTAAAAAGAAAAAAAGGAAAAAACTAAAAAAAATTTTCATCTAAAAAACTAAAAAAAACTAAAAAAGGTAAAAACTAAAAGAACTAAAAAAGAAAAAAATAAATGACGACACTCAAAGAGAAAGCGACCAGGACAAAAGGAATGTTCGATTAGCAATCAACAAAGCACCGGGACACAGGGAGTATAAATGACGACCAGGACATAAGTAAAAAAAAAAAACTTCTATATATATAAAAATAAGTTGTCTGTGGATCTGTGGATGGATCAGGTGACGTCATGTTTGTTCGCATATGACGTCTGAAATTTTCATCTAAAAAACTAAAAAAAACTAAAAAAGGTAAAAACTAAAAGAACTAAAAAAGAAAAAAATAAATGACGACACTCAAAGAGAAAGCGACCAGGACAAAAGGAATGTTCGATTAGCAATCAACAAAGCACCGGGACACAGGGAGTATAAATGACGACCAGGACATAAGTAAAAAAAAAAATTAACAAAACTAAAAAGAAGGTAAAAACTACAAAAAAACTAAAAAGAAAAAAAAACTAAAAACTAATAAAAAAACTAAAAAATCTAAAAATCTAAATAAACTAAAAAAGAAAAAAAAGGAAAAAAATAAAGGAGAAAAACAAAACTAAAAAACGAATGTATATACAGACCGGTACACCGGGATACAAATGACGACCGGGACACAGGGAATATAAATGACGACCGGGACACAGGGACACAACTACAACGGGGACACCGGGGGAAACAGGGGGATATAAATGACGACCGGGACAAAAAAACTAAAAAGAAAAAAAAACTAAAAACTAATAAAAAAACTAAAAAATCTAAAAATCTAAATAAGCTAAAAAAGAAAAAAAAAGGAAAAAAATAAAGGAGAAAAACAAAACTAAAAAACGAATGTATATACAGACCGGGACACCGGGATACAAATGACGACCGGGACACAGGGAATATAAATGACGACCGGGACACAGGGACACAACTACAACGGGGACACCGGGGGAAACAGGGGGATGTAAATGACGACCGGGACAGGGAATGGTCGATTAGCAATCACCATCAACAAAGCTCAAGGGCAATCATTAGAATCATGAGGTATAGATCTGAATACAGATTGTTTTCCCATGGACCATTATATGTTGCATGTTCAAGAGTC
This sequence comes from Artemia franciscana, assembly GCF_032884065.1. NCBI lineage: Eukaryota > Metazoa > Arthropoda > Branchiopoda > Anostraca > Artemiidae > Artemia > Artemia franciscana. Next base: position 23,751,892 of record NC_088881.1, read on the forward strand.
GGTAAAGCTGACAATCTATTTATATGCAAAGACAATGGGACAGCAAAGAATGTTGTATATTCGCAAGTTTTACGTAGTTAAAACCATATATATATATATATATATATATATATATATATATATATATATATATATATATATATATATATATATATATATATATATATATCTATCTATATTCACAGGTGGGACATAGGGACACAACTACAATGGCGCGTAACTATTATGGCGCGTAACGACTTACGCGCGCGGGGGGGCTTGGGGGGGGGGGCGCGAAGCGCCCCCACCAACTAGGTGTTGGGGTGGCGCGAAGCGCCACCCCAACAGCTAGTATATATATATAAATATATATATATATATATATATATATATATATATATATATATATATATATATATATATATATATATATATTCACAGGTGGGACATAGGGACACAACTACAATGGCGCGTAACTAATATGGCGCGTAACGACTTACGCGCGAGGGGGGCTTGGGGGGGCGCGAAGCGCCCCCACCAACTAGGTGTTGGGGTGGCGCGAAGCGCCACCCCAACAGCTAGTATATATATATGTTTTTAACTACGTAAAACATGCGAATATACAACATTCTTCGCTGTCCCATTGTCTGTGCATATAAATAGATTGTCAGGTTTACTGACTCTTGAACATGCAACATATAATTGTCCATGGGAAAAACAATCCGTATTCAGATCTATACCTCATTATTCTAATGATGTGTCCCTGTGTCCCGGTCGTCATTTATATTCCCTGTGTCCCGGTCGTCATTTGTGTCCCGGTGTCCCAGTTTGTAATTTCTCTTTGAGTGTCCCGGTCGTCATTTATATTCCCTGTGTCCCGGTGTCCCGGTCGTAATTTGTGTCCCGGTGTCCCGGTCCGTAATTTCTATTCGAACAATCCCTGTGTCCCGGTCGTCATTTATATATCCCGCCTGTGCCCCCGGCGTCCCCGTTGTAGTTGTGTCCCTGTGTCCCGGTCGTCATTTATATTCTCTGTGTCCCGGTCGTGATTTGTGTCCGGGTGTCCCAGTCTGTAATTTCTCTTTGAGGTTCCCAGTCGTCACTTAGATTCCCTCTGTCTCGGTCGTCATTTGTGTCCCGGTCTGTAATTTCTCTTTGAGTGTTTTTTCTTTTTAGTTTTTTTTTTAGTTTTTTACCTTTTTTCTTTTTTCAGTTTTCTTTTTCTTCTTTATTTTTCAGCGTCACTATGAAGTACATATCGACGAACCTTTGTTTTTTTAACTTAAATCTGGTAGGCATTGATGACCTTATCCAAGTCAAAATCCCAAACCCAATCATCATCGCTATCATTTTCAGTTTTGATATGTTTTGACTCTCGCTGTCCAGGTGGATTTTCATCTAACTGCGCGGTTTTGCGTTCTTTAGCCGCAAGCCTGTTTTCTTGCTGTTCTTGTGATTCCCCGGCACGCTTTCTTTTCTTACTTTCTCTATCAGCTGCAAGCCTGTTTTCTTGCTGTTCTTGTGATTCCTCGGAACGCTTTCTTTTCTTACTTTCTCTATCAGCAGCAAGTTTTTTGGCATAAACTCTTTGAGCAGCTTCCTCGGCTGTTGCCATTGTAGGTTCTTCAGTCATTTTACAATTAAACATTTTTCCGTGAACAAATGTCTTAAATACCGTTAATGACGTCACCGTCATAGCAAAAATGACGACAACTAACTTCATGACGTCAGTCGACACAGAAACATGACGTCACCTGACAGACAGACAACTTATTCTTATATATATATATATATATATATATATATATATATATATATATATATATATATATATATATATATATATATATATATATATATATATATATATATATATATATATATATATAAATAAGTTGTCTGTGTGTGTGTGTCGAGTGACGTCCTGTTTATGTGTCGACTAACGTCATGTTTGTTGATTGACGAAAATACACACCGGGACATCCGGGACATCGGGACACAAATGACGACCGGGACACCGGGACATCTATATATATAAAAATAAGTTGTCTGTGTGTCGAGTGACGTCATGTTTGTGTGTCGACTGACGTCATGTTTGTTGATTGACAAAATTACTCACCGGGACATCGGGACACAAATGACGACCGGGACACCGGGACATAGGGAATATAAATGACGACCGGGACACTCAAAGAGAAAGCGACCGGGACACAAGGAATGTTTAATTAGCTATCACCATCAACAAAGCACCGGGACACAAATGACGACCGGGACACAGGGAATATAAATGACGACCAGGACACTCAAAGAGAAATTACAGACCGGGACACCGGAACACAAATGACGACCAGGACAAAAATGACGACCGGGACCCGCGACACAGGGAATATAAATGACGACCGCGACACTCAAAGAGAAATTACAGACTGGGACACTGGGACACAAATGACGACCGGGACACAGGGAAACAACAACAACGGGGACGCCGGGGGGCACAGGGGATATATAAATGACGACAGGGACACAGGGAATGTTTGATTAGCAATCACCATCAACAAAGCTCAAGGGCAATCATTAGAATCATGAGATATAACTAAAAAAAATAAAAAAAGGTAAAAAACTAAAAACTAAAAAAAAGACCAATTCAAAAATGAATGTACATACAGACCGGGACACCGGGACACAAATGACGACCGGGACACAAGGAATATAAATGACGTCGTCATTTATATTCCTTGTGTCCCGGTGTCCCGGTCTGTATATACATTCGTTTTTCAATTGGTCTTTTTTTTAGTTTTTAGTTTTTTACCTTTTTTAGTTTTTTTAGTTATACCTCATGATTCTAGTGATTGCCCTTGAGCTTTGTTGATGGTGATTGCTAATCGAACATTCCCTGTGTCCCCGTCGTCATTTATATATCCCCCCATCCCCTTCAGCGTCCCCGTTGTAGTTGTGTCCCTGTGTCCCGGTCGTCATTTATATTCCCTGTGTCCCGGTCGTCATTTGTGTCCCGGTGTCCCGGTCTGTATAAACATTCGTTTTTGAATTGGTATATGATGAAATAAATTTTTGTGTTTTCCCCTTTTTTTCTTTTCAGTTTTTTTTTTTGGTTTTTACTTTTTTTAGTTTTTTTTTTAGTTTTTTTCTTTTTTCTTTTTAGTTTTTTTTTGTAGTTTTTACCTTTTTAGTTTTTTTCATTTTTTTTTTTTTTTAGTTTCGGTTTTCTCCTTTTTTCTTTCTTAGTTTTTTTTTTAGTTTTTTAGCTTTTTTATTAGTTTTTTCTTTTTATTTTTTGTAGTTTTTACCTTTTTTTAGTTTTTTTAGTTTTTTTTTTACTTATGTCCTGGTCGTTATTTATACTCCCTGTGTCCCGGTCGTCATTTGTGTCCCGGTGCTTTGTCGATGGTGATTGCTAATCGAACATTTCTTGTGTCCCGGTCGCTTTCTCTTTGAGTGTCCCGATCGTCATTTATCTTCCCTATGTCCCGGTGTCCCGGTCGTCATTTGTGTCCCGATACCCCGGTCTGTAATTTCGTCAGTCGAAAACATTACGTTAGTCGACACACGACCATGACGTCACTCGACAGACCCACACACACACAGACAACTTATATATATATATATATATATATATATATATATATATATATATATATATATATATATATATATATATATATATATATATATATATATATATATATATATATATATATATATAACATGTGATATATATATATATATATATATAACATGTGAGCGAGTCAATTAAAATCAAACTGGACAACGAGAATTAAAACGAGTCAAAATTAAAAATGATAGCGATGATGATTGGGTTCGGGATTTTGACATGGATAATGGAGTGATTTCTGCACCTTTAAAAAAAATAAAAAATAAAAATGTGTTTCATAAAGACGAAAGACAAGGCGAGGTAAAATGAACGAAACAAATTGAAAATGATAGCAATGACCAATAGGTTTTGGATTTTGACCTGGATAAGATCATCAATGCCTACCATACCAAACACAAAGTAGAAACAATAGGAAAAATCTTTTCAAGACAGTGGAAATCAATTCAGTGGATATTTCGGCTCTATTTCCAAGGACCGAAATATCCACTATTTCGAAATATCCATTATATATATATATATATATATATATATATATATATATATATATATATATATATATATACATATATATATATATATATATATATATATATATATATATATATATATATATATATATATATATATATATATATACATATATATAAACTAACTTTAATATGTGAGAACTAAAATTAATAATATTTTTTAAAAACTTTTTAAAAACAGCCATAACATCCTTACTTGAACGAAGTTCAACCAGGACTAAATAAACACCATACCTTTGAAAGACCAAAACCTCGACTAGATAAATCGTTGGAAGAAATAGAAGTTTCTGTTCTACCACCCTAACAAATAAAAGAAACAATGGTTCGGTGATATGTCTTGAATAATGACAAAAGTCAAGCTGAGACAAAAGAAGAAGTTTTTGTCCCACCACCTGAACAATTAAAAGAAACCAATGTTCGACAACATGTCGTTTATAATGACAAGAGACAAGCCGAGACAAAAGTTAAAGGTTCAGTAAAAAAAAAGCGTAATTTACAAAGGAACTATTTCTAATTTAAGGTCCATTTGGAGGTCATGACATCAAGAAAAGGCTCAAATTGTCTGCGTTTAGAAGACAAGTGACAGCGAGAATCTATATATAGATGCCTGCCGCGTGCCGACTGCCGGGATCTTGCGGCAAAGCTGTCGGGCTCTCAGTACTATATAAATAACATATATATATATATATATATATATATATATATATATATATATATATATATATATATATATATATATATATATATATATATATATATATATATATATATATATATATGCATACAAGAGGAGAGGGGATAAATAGGGGCAATATCTTCACTCAACACTCGGATCCCCTCCTGTTCTCAATCACACTGTGCAAATAACTATCAAACAGCGTTAAAATAAAAAGTGTAGCGGAATTATCTGCTTTCACGCTTAAGCATGAGTATTTGGACTAAAAATCATTTTTATGCAAATTTTATTAAAATTTTATGGACGGGTTTCACTAGTTTATTCTACGGTTTAGAGTCGGGTTTTCGCCATGCTAGATTGCTTTGACGGGTGATGAGCGAATATCTAACCTTTCAAACTTAACCTTCAAGTTTCTTGATTTTTTTCTATTTTGAATGACTTTTCATTTTCTCAAGAAGGCTAACAAGGACTTTTATTTCGTTATTTAAATATCATCTATTTTTATTAGCTTATAACGCGGAAGTATTCGAAATCTGTCAGCTATTATAGCGAAGTTTTCCGGTCTATTTTTTACTTTGAAGTCTTATCAGATTCTTAAACTTTGCCCATTCATAAAAATGTACGTTCAAGAAATTACGGGAGATAAAAACCCATGAAAGGTTCCAGGGGTGGATCTATAGAAACATCTTTCGGGGAGGAGGCACTGGACCAAGGGCGCCAATATGATTCGAGCGTAATGATAGGGGACTGTAGATAAGGCTTTTGTCAGACCAGTTCGTTTGTGTGAATCTGGTTGGTACTGATGTAAAATGACAAAGAAACTCTTTGAAAGCCAATAATATTTTCTTATAGCAGTAAATAATGCTATAGGAAATATTACATAGAAATAAATTACTATGGCTTCATTGAGACTTTTTGAATGAGTAGACCAGACTATTTTTTTTTCTTTAGAGTTGGATAAAAAAAAATCAATTAATGGGGAAAATAAAATTTATTATCATTGCCAAATAATTTTTGACAACCTGGAATTTTTGACTCTTTGACAACCAGGAGACACTTACACTCTTTTATCTATTTAAATTGTAAGAGCAGAAGTAGTAATAGTAGCCGAGAAAGTTTCAAATTAAATCTCCCCGTCGTTCTCGATGTATTGCTGAGGATCTTATTGGCACCTATTAATTTTTCAGTTGCCCAAAAACAGAACTCAAAACTTTTTGTTTTCCTACATGGAGTATTGGCGAGGTGAGAGAGAGTTTTACTCAGCTGTAGTGCCAACTACGTTTCGCAAAATAAAATTGGACGGAGCAAGTTGTAGCTTTATATCAATCTTAACGTTGGGAGGCAACCATTATTAAATATCTCATGGTTTGTTTTCCCGACCAAATGTAAATCTTTAGTTGTCGCATCTCTAAGTATATTCCTAGTTTCAGTGTCCGTTTTGTATTCATATCCAATAGCCGTATCTCTCAAAAGCTTATGGGACATAGGAGTCATCAACATGAACTGTATATAACTTGCATAATTTGAAAGATTGTTGCTTATGCTCACCAACGTTCCATTTATGCAGATACTGATTTGTCTAAACAAATTGTGTAGTGCACAATTTTAATAGAATAATCCCTCCTGTGCACTTGGTTTTTCATTGTTAGATTTTTTGACAATGATATATAAATCTGTAAATGCGGAAGTTCACCGGATTAACTGAATTAACTTGAAAATATACGTTTTCAGAGAGCGGTTGTTGCGGATAAAATTGTTCATAGTAACCATGTTTTACATTCAGATCAACATTTTCTACATTGAAAAGATTTAGAGATGAGTTGACTGTAGGATGAGGTTCTTTGTATGGTAGATATGCCCTTTTTAGAAAAATAAATCCTTTTTTTGATCTAACTATTTTTACTTTCTTTTTCTTCTTCGACAAGAGCGATGTTTTATGCTTCCGGCCTGAGTTGAGCCTGATGAGTGATTAGGTGTTTCTTACCATTTTTGAACCTTTCTTGCTTTGTCCTGATTTTAATTGGTCGCTGGATTGCGCGCTGGACCTGAGATTTTGTGAAACACGTCCTTTAAAATTCTTCCCAGAGCCCCAATCATGTAATGTAGAGAGGACGCAAAATCTGCGGCACCGGTGCTATATATTTTTTACACAAGAGGGTAATGTGCCTTTTACTAATTTCGTTGTAACAGTGTTGACCATGAGATGTGAAAACACGGACTACAACATCACATGAAACTCTGCTCAAGTCCTAGAAAAGAATACACCACCAATCCAAACACTTGCAAGTGTTTGGGATCTAGAACCCGATTTGATTTTTGTGGGAGAAGACGAGGGGTCCAAAGATGTTTATCATCGCTATATCTGCCAGGGTCTAAACCATCGGTAAAAAGTAACGGCTAGTGTACTAGTTGTACCTTTTGCGGGTCTGAACTTTGCGTGGAGAGGTGGAGGGGGTCCTTGAGCTCTCACTACTAGGACATTAACCAGAAAGGATAGTTATTCTCAACCAAGTTTGGTGGGAAGTAAGATGTGTTGTATTAGCTATTTTTCTTTGGGTGATCAAGACTTGTTTTGGTGACAAGATGGAGGTAACAAGGTTCTTATTTCCTATCCATCAGGGTATGCGTCAGAGGGCTTGCCGTATATTAACTACACTGGATGATAAGCAAGTACAGGTGATCTAGTTGCGCCTTTCCGTTTTCTGGACATCATCTAACCACTGCAGGGGAGGGCTGGTTGAAATGTTTTCATATCATAAAGGGATACATATCAGAAAGGGATACTGGATATCAACGTAACTTTGTGGGAAGGGAGAGCTATTCTCTAAAGGGATCATAACGGGACCATAATATCATAAAAGGATACATATCAGAAAGGGATACTGGATATCAACGTAACTTTGTGGGAGGTGAGAGATATTTTCTTTATTGTCACTTTGGGGATGAGGACCTGATTTAACCTTTGGAAGGAGTGACTAAGAAGGTCCCTAATTGTTTTTGTAAAGACAATATATGAGGTATGGTTGACTAGCTCAAGTCAGACTTGGTGCCGAGTGAAAGTAAGTGAAATAGTGTTACCTTTCTAGGGTCCGTATTCAATGTGGAATAAAAGCCATTAAGATACTTGTACCATTTCAAGTTCTGGCCAATGGCTACCTTTGTTGGGAATTGGGGAGAGGCCGAAATAATCCTTAGTGCGATTTTTGTGGAGGAGGGGTTCCTAAAATCTTGTCATCACAAGGGTTGTCGAATTTCAGCCAAATTTCTTGGGACCCAAAATAAGTGCCCAGTAGTGCCTCTTAGATTCCATACCTGATTCTAACTCCCATACCATAAGTAAGGGATTTTAGAGTCTTGCGTAAGGAAATATTCTAGAATGTAGAATCTAACCCGACTTCCGATAAAAATAGAGCTAGTACTCTTCTCTAACAATTCGTTTTTGGGGTTTGGGCCCGATTTGGCTTTCGGGGAATGGTTGGGTACTTGTTAATTAAACGAAACACACTCAAGAATTACGCTTAGGCTAGATCTGAGAAACCAGTTTCTTAGCCACAAAGACGAGTGGCAGAATAGATGGTAAAAATGTAATTTGGGCTATATATTGGCACAATAGGGGGGGGGCTAAAGTTTAGGGGATTTGGATGTAAATGTGTTAGCTACAATCATTCTGCATATTATGACGTAAGAATTGTTTTCGTACTTCACACTGTCTAAATACTTTACCAACATACTCCACCCTATTGTAAAAATATACAGCCCAAATTATATATTTACCATCTATTCTATCACTTGTCTTTGTGGCTGTGAAACCAGTTTTTTCAGGTCTAACTTAAATGTAATTTCTGAGTGTGTTTCGTTCAGTTAACAAGTATAAATGGTTGCAAAGGAAGGGGTAACCTGAATTATTATTATAAGCCCATCCACCATAAGTGTACGTAATATAATGCACGAAAATTATAGGAAGTAAAAAATCTTGGGCCCTAGTTGTGCATTTCGGGTTGCATAAGCATAGTTTAGGCCTAGTGGAAGTTGTAGCCTAGATTTGAGTTACACGGAAAAAGTGTCGTTGCATCTCTTCAATACTTGGTGGGGAGTAAGAGTTAGCGTTCTATTGCACCTTTGAAGAATACCTACCCTTATTTATCAAGGATTTTTTTGGACGTCTACTAAAAGAGGTTGTCGGATCTCAAGCAAACCCAGTGAGAAGTAAGAGTAAATGTCCTATTTGTGCTTCCGGGGGTTGGGCTATGTTTCCACAAGTGTTCTTACCTTGCATGTGCCCTCTCCAATTTTCCTTGATTGCCCGGTCTAAATGGTGAGGCTGACTACAAATGATAATCCACGGAAGACGTATTGTTTTTTTTCTCAGTCAGTGCTATTGCGTTTGCAATAATATTCTTTAGTATTTCTTTGATCGAAAAGAAAATCGGTCCATCAAAATTTGGAAATTGCCAAATTTACTTTGGTATGGAAACTTTCATTGTAATACGCGGCTTTTTGGATGGAGGGGGGGGGGCTTCATTCCTCAAAGCGTTCCTGTGACCCCTGTTCTAATAATTATATTTGAAAACTGTCGGGTCATTTTTTGTATCGATAAGTAGCTTTTAAATGTAATTGTTAATACGGACGGAATGAGTTTTCAATCTTGCTTTACCTGATTGGCTCACGTTGTTACCTCTAGAGAAAAGAGAAAAGTCGTTTACTGGAAACTGCTTGTTTGTATGTATTAATGCTGCGAACTTGTAAAAAAAAGATAAAGGATACGGCATTAGACTTTACAGTCCCTACCGGCGGTGCTGATCTCTGTTTCTTGGCCCTTCAGCCAGGAAATGCAATGGGGGGCTGGGGGCCAACCATCCTATGCTTTCACACGCCCTTCCTGTTTACCTTCCCCAAATTTCTCCGGGTACCCATTTAGAGCTGGGTCGACTCTGGCTAAGCTTACAGAGTCACGTCACTGACCCCCGTCCCAAACTGAACAATTTGGTACACTGAGATTCGAACCCGCGTCCTGCATACAGCGCACCAATCCACTCGGTCAGGACTTGTAAAATCAACTAAAAAGCCCAGCTAGACCATATCAGAGTCCTAATTTGAGCATCAAATCCGTAGTTAGGCTGTTCTATCGGTAAAAAGTGAAATATTTGGAATATATTCCTTTTTGAGTAAAAATGGCATTTGTGGAGAAGAAAATCGACATTAAATGGATAAAAAAATTTAACTCAAGGGATGACTCCAAAATTTGTGTTGAATAGAGGGGAGGTGCATTACTCCTTGAACCTCACAAGAGTGTGCAAACAGTGTTTTTTCTTTGTATGACTCTTCCAACAGTCTTCGCAGGTATTACAGTATAATAAATCCAGTACGTCACTTGGGCAAGTTTCATACAGCTGCATCTCCCGACGCTGGAAAGATAAAATTAATACATTTCAAAAATTATAGAGTTTGATAAAAATTTGTGTAAAAATACTTTTTACAAAGTAGGATGAGTTGAGTCTAATTTTAAGTTCTGCCAGGAAAAGTGGTTGGAATTCAGTGAGAATGCCAGATTATTGTCTGACAGGCAATCTTTCGTTTCTTTCTCCAGGATTTATGAGCCGACACTCTAGTGACACAATCATGGCGTAGTACTGGACTTAAAATAGCCATCTAAATGACACTTTGCTATCTCATCTAGTTGCCAATGAAAAAGAGAAAACAGGAAGACATTTTCATAACAGCTAAACGATTAGAAACGCTCTAGCTGGTGTCGTCTTCCACCACATCAAAAATCCATTTGTTTTTCTAAGATGATACGAAATGTCGTTTAAAGGCGTATCTCTTTTCTTTATTCAGAAAAAAAATGTATTTTGAAAGATCACAACAGTTTATGGTCGTTTCTGTTTTAAATTGGTTTTGGTTAGTTTGCGTTGTAAAAGTGTTCATAGTAACGGATGGTAAGTAAAGAGCAACACTCATCGATAGACACTGGAACTCTAAACACTTACGAACAATATATACATCAAAAGAATCAACTTTTTACCCAAACATGTAAATTGTTTTAAGTTCGAAGGTGTTTCCGCTTATCATATTTTATTCATGTAAAATATCTACTTAATTTTAGGGAAGGGAAAAGCACCCTCCAAAAACGGATTCTATTCTGTTTTATATGCATCAAAAACGAGAACAACAATAGAAAATTCTTTTCGTATGACAGTAGAAATCTAATTTGAATGAATATTTCGGCTCTATGTCCAAGGGCCGTCCTCAGCAAAACATAAACACATAAAAGAAGGAAAACTTGCAACGACATACGATCAATAAAATTAAAATGATTTTTTTTTTTTTTTTAACAGTCCCAGCATCCTTACTTCAACAAATTTCAACTAGGACTCAAAGAAGAATAATTGAAAACAAGTTTTAGCGCTAATCTTGCTTTTTTGGCAGCTAACCTCAAAGGTCTATTTGTGACTGGTTCTGTGTCTGCATCTACTAGTTGTTGTTTTTTAAAATACTATGTAGGATTGTTTTTAATTAATTTTTTTGTAAGAACATTTAGTGAATATTTCCCTTACGAACTATAAAGCTAAAATGATTTTTTTTATTTTTTTTTTTTAACAGTCCCAGCATCCTTACTTCAGCGAGGTTCAACCAGGAATATAGTTCTCTTCTTTTATATATTTATGTTTTGCTGAGGATGGCCTTTGGACATGGGGCCGAAATATTCATTCAAATTAGATTTCCAATGTCTAATTAAAAAAAAGGTCCCTATTGTTCTTCTTGTTTTTTTTTACGTTTGCAATGGAAAGGCAGTGTGGTCTTCGTCGCTATTTATTGTGTTTTATTTTTCTTTCTTTTTTCTGTCAGGGGTGATCATGGTGAACTAGTACTCGCAAAACTTTGGATGGGAGCTTATTTAACAACACAGTTTTAATCTCTAAGACGTTTCATAGTAAAAAAGAGTTCGTGTCCTAACAAGGTCCCTTACTTGACCGTTTTGTATTGTAAAGCAAGCATTCTCGCATTAGTAGGACATAAAGGCTTTCGAGGGTCAAATCTAAGATAGACACTAAATTGATGACTATCAAAATCCACACGTCCGCAGTATGGTGGCCGTTCTTACTATATGTTGATATAAATATGTAAATTATTCAGATAGCCCATTTTGAAACGAAACTCTACAGATGAATTGTAGTAGAATGGTGGGCTTTTATACTTTCTTCAGATAATGATAGTTCATAAAATTTAATGTACGCAATTTCTGGGCATTGGCGTCGTTTGGGGAAGGGGGAGGGTGGGCATTTTCTCCTTACAAATAATTTGGAAAAAAAGTATAATTCACTAAGTAACTTTAAAACTGTTGCTCTTTTTAAGCTTCAAATTCGCTCTTTACTTCGACCAGATATTTTTTTTTTTAAATTAATCCCAGCTCGTTTTTAATGTAAAAGACGTGAAAAATAATGATCCATTGCGCTTCCTTATTAATATTTATATGGATATATCGTCTTTGAATTCTTTATCATCAAGGAAATAGGTCATCTGCTTCTTATACAAGATTTAATAAAAAAAAACTAGTTTTTTTAACTGAAAGTAAGGAGCGATATTAAAACTTAAAACGAACAGAAATTACTCCGTATATGAAGGAGGCTGTTCCCTCCTCATTGCCCCACTCTTTACACTAAAGCTTGACTCTTTCTCTCAGCTCTACTTTTTAAACAGTAAGAAACTTTAACGTAAAGAGTGGGGCGTTGAGGAGGGAACAGCCCCTTTAATATACGGAGTAATTTCTGTTCGTTTTAAGTTTTAAAATCGATCCTTACTTTCAGCAAAATAAAAACTCGTTTTTTATATTTAATTCCTGAACGTTTTTAAAGTAAGGCATGTTTTGATTTTGACTCTCCGCACATGAATAATTAAAGCTACATTTGCATATTAATTTGTTTTTCTGGCTAAATGACTTTCTCATAGTTTTGATCTGACGATTTTGAGAAAAAATGAGCGGGGGAATAGGCATAGTTACCCTCCAATTTTTGGTTATTTAAAAAGGCAAACTAGAACTTTTAATTTTTTACGAACGTTTTTATTAGAAAAAATATACATAACTTATGTAACGAACTTTTATATTTGTATGTTTTTATTACTTATATGAGGGGGTTCACCCCTTGTAAATACCTCGCTCTTTACACTAAAGCTTAAATTTTGTCCCAATTCCTTAAGTCATAAAGGCCGGGTCACCCCTGAATCACAAAGGCCGTAGAATAAATAGTTGAAATTAATAAAGTTATTTTAGCGTAAAGAGCAGGGTATTAGGAGGAGGTGAACCCCTCGTAAGCGTAATAATCTCTGTTCGATTTAAGTTTTAATGCTGCTCCTTACTTTCAGGTGAATAAACTTTTAACATTTATTTTTTTCATAGTTCTTTAAAAAATTCTAAAAAATCCCGCACCCCCATAATGGAAATTTTCTTCCCCCTTGACAAATTCCTCCGTGGGAAGATCCCCCCGCATAACCTAATACCCTTAATCCCTGCCCCCAACCAAGTAAATCCCCCTGAAAGCGTCTATACACTTTCCCAATAACCATTTCTATGTGTAAACACTGGTCAAAGCTTGTAACTTGCAGCCCCTCCCACGGGGACTGTGGAGGAGTAAGTCGTCCCCAAAGACATAGTTACTAGGTTTTTCGACTATGCTGAATAGAATGGCTATCTCAGAATTTCAATCCGGTAAATTTGGGAAAAAATGAGCGTGGGAGGGAGCCTAGGTGCCCTCCAAGTTTTTTGGTCACTTAAAAAGGACACTAGAACTTTTGATTTCCGTTAGAATGAGCCCTCTCGCGACATTCTAGGACAAATGGGTCGATACGATCACCCCTGGGAAAAAGAAAAAAAAAACGACAAATAAATACGCATCCGTAATGTGTCTTGTGGTAAAGAATGCAAAATTCCACATTTTTCTAGATAGGAGCTTGAAACTTCTACTGTAGGGCTCTCTGATACGCTGAATCTGATGGTGTGGTTCTCCCACGCATCTCCCACATCGTCGGTTAAAAATGCATTTTTTGAATGATAATATATATATAATATAAATATATATATATATATATATATATATATATATATATATATATATATATACTAGCTGTTGGGGTGGCGCTTCGCGCCACCCCAACACCTAGTTCGTGGGGCGCTTCGCGCCCCCCCCCCAAGCCCCCCCGCGCGCGTAAGTCGTTACGCGCCATATTAGTTACGCGCCATTGTAGTTGTGTCCCTGTGTCCCACCTGTGAATATAGATAGATTTATATATGTGTTTCAAACTACGTAAAAATTGCGAATATACAACATTTTTGGCTTTCCCACAACTGGGAGCTTTCCGTTTCCAATTGCCAGCAATTGATCTGAGAATGTTTGACCAGAGTCATCGTTTTGCAATCGGACACGCATATTTGTAGTTAGTTTTAATATTTTTACGTGTGCCCATAAATTAGAATTTTTCAGGCAAGCATTCATTTCGTCTGCAGGAGTTAAACTACGTAAAAATTGCGAATATACAACATTCTTGGCTTTCCCACTGTCTGTGCATATACAAAGCCGTATGTACTAACAATGACGTCATATGCAAACGCTCTTTTTACAAACAAACAAACATGCATACACACAACTCGTTTTTATATAGATAGATAGATAGATAGATACAATACAAATTAACTGCGTAAAACTTGCGAATATACAACATTCTTCGCTGTCCAATTGTCGCTGCATATAAATAGATTGTCAGGTTTACCGACCCTCGAACATGCAACGTACAATTGTCCATGGGAAAAACAATCAGTATTAAGATCTATACCACATTTTTCTAGTGATTGACCTTGAGCTTTGTTAATGGTGATTGCAAATGCTAATCGAATTGGGAATTGCAATCTTTTAAATTGAAAAGACAGATCTGTTGGAATCATGGGAATGCGAGGAATAAGAACAGCCTCACCCTCAAAAGGCCCTGTCAAGATTGTGGCCTCTATTAGGTTTTCCATTGTTTTTTTACGGCAAGTTGCGTGCCATTGCAAAGCTTTGGTGGGTTGATATTTCTTAAAAGTATTATTGGTACGCCTATTTTTAGTTGTAGCACGTGTGGTGGAAACCCTGAAAGATCTATGGAATTTAAAAATTCAGATGGATAATTAACCGCTTCATTTGGTTCCAAAACTGTGTCGACTGACTTGTAAAGGACTGCCTGGTCTCGAATCTTGGTCAAAACAATATTGTTGATTTCGTGGACGTCTATATTTTTGGGTGCGAGAATCGCTCTTTCACTTAGCCATTTATTATTTTTATAATTGTTTAGAATATTCGGAAATACTTTTTCAATCAATTCATTTTTGGACGTCACTAAATTACAGAAATCAGCAGGTAGTTGTATACGTCCTGAAATTGAGTCTATCGTATCATAAATGTCTTTTTGTTCCGACGTTAACTTGGAAATGTTATTTTGTACATACGACAATAGATCACTCGTACAGTAACTTTGTTCACGATCCAATTCTACACATGTCGAAACAGCAGCGATACGGTTAGGTGAAGGCATTCCCAAATCCTGAAGAGGTTTGTTTGCCATACATACGCACAAATCTTCTATAATAACTAAAGTGTAGTTATAAATTTCTGATGTAAAATCAAAAGTCATATCTGACGTCTCTAACTGTTTTCGATGGAGTATATCTTCGGACATTTTTGACTTATATTTTTCCCATAACTCTGTAGGAGCTGATGGAGAGCAAGTTGTTAAAATGATGCCAAACAATGCACGAATTTGACTTGGGGTTGACGTTTCGCACGCGTCATTGATGCAGTTATCCCAGTGTTGGTCATTCTCCAATAAATTCAGAGCTTGGCATGCACTAAGGTAAGTGTCATGTATAGTACCGTTTACAGTTCTCAAATACTCAAAGGATGTCGGACCGGGTACATTCACCAAAAGCAGGCGTAGAAAGAAGCATTCATGTTGATTGGGGTGAACAGTGTAGAGTCTTCCTATCGTGGTATCTTTGAAGATGGTAGGTTGGCCGTCGACTGACTTACCCTGTTTTCGACGTTCAAATACTTTATTTTTAGTATTCCACGTGTAATACGAAGGCACTTCAGTATACAGCAGTTTTTTTGCAAAAGAATCATTTTTGCAAAGCGAAAAAAAGCTGTTAATTTTTTATCCGGTGGCTTTAGGGCTCTTTGTTGCATGTTGGTTTCCGAGAAATAAATGCGTTGACCATTCTGTAAATGTACCGCTAAGTGAACAACAGCTGGACTACGTTCATGTATCGGAAATGAAAGAATTCGCCAAACAGCTTCATTACTGCTTATGTATCTTCCAGCCTGATATTGTACGATTTCGTCGAAATCTTTTATTTCGGGCTGCAAGCCAAAAACTGCCATGTCACTGCCTTTGTTGACGTATTTACATATGTATTTGATTGCCTTTACGGAGTTACAGTATTCAACGTTTATGTGTGCATTAAATGTTTTTGATAATAATGGGGAATATGGAACAACCAACTGGTTATCTACTTCGATGGTGGTACCGTTGCCATTGTAGGTTCTTCAGTCATTTTACAATTAGAAATTTCTCTTTCAACGGTCTTCTTACAATTAAAAATTTGTCTTTGAACGATATTCTTAAATACCTGTGTCCTGGTCGTCATTTATATTCCCTGTGTCCCGGTTGTCATTTGTGTCCCGGTATCCCAGTGTAATTTCTCTTTGAGTGTCCCGGTCGTTATTTATATTCCCTCTGTCCCAGTCGTCATTTGTGTCCCGGTCTGTAATTTCTCTTTGTGTTTTTTCTTTTTAGTATTTTTTAGTTTTTTACATTTTTTCTTTTTTCAGTTTTCTTTTTCTTCTTTATTTTTCAGCTTCACTATGAAATACATATCGCCGAACCTTTGTTTTTTTAACTAAAATCTGGTAGGCATTGATGACCTTATCCAAGTCAAAATCCCAAACCCAATCATCATCGCTATCATTTTCAGTTTTGATATGTTTGACTCTCGCTGTCCAGGTGGATCTTCATCTAACTGCGCGGTTTTGCGTTCTTTAGCCTCAAGCCTGTTTCCTTGCTGTTCTTTGATTCCTCGGCACGCTTTCTTTTCTGACTTTCTCTATCAGCAGCAAGTTTTTTGGCATAGACTCTTTGAGCATCTTCATCGGCTTTTGCCATTGTAAGTTCATCAGTCATTTTAAACTTAAACATTAATAGATTTCTACGTGAACATATATGTCTTAAATATCTTTAATGACGTCACCGTCATAGCAAAAATGACGACAACTAACTTCATGACGTCAGTCGACACAGAAACATGACGTCACCTGACAGACAGACAGACACACAGACAGACAACTTATTTTTATATATATAACAGCAGTTTTTTTGCAAAAGAATCATTTTTGCAAAGCGAAAAAAAGCTGTTAATTTTGTATCCGGTGGATTCAGGGCTCTTTGTTGCACGTTGGTTTCCGAGAAATAAACACGTTGACCATTCTGTAAATGTACCGCTAAGTGAACAACAGCTGGACTACGTTCATGTATCGGAAATGAAAGAATTCGCCAAACAGCTTCATTACTGCTTATGTATCTTCCAGCCTGATATTGTACGATTTCGTCGAAATCTTTGATTTCGGGCTGCAAGCCAAAAACTGCCATGTCACTGCCTTTGTTGACGTATTTACATATGTATTTGATTGCCTTTACGGAGTTACAGTATTCAACGTTTATGTGTGCATTAAATGTTTTTGATAATAATGGGGAATATGGAACAACCCACTGGTTATCTACTTCGATGGTGGTACCGTTGCCATTTTAGGTTCTTCAGTCATTTTACAATTAGAAATTTCTCTTTCAACGGTCTTCTTACAATTAAAAATTTGTCTTTGAACGATATTCTTAAATACCTGTGTCCTGGTCGTCATTTATATTCCCTGTGTCCCGGTCGTCATTTGTGTCCCGGTATCCCAGTCTGTAATTTCTCTTTGAGTGTCCCGGTCGTTATTTATATTCCCTCTGTCCCGGTCGTCATTTGTGTCCCGGTCTGTAATTTCGCTTTGTGTTTTTTCTTTTTAGTATTTTTTAGTTTTTTACATTTTTTCTTTTTTCAGTTTTCTTTTTCTTCTTTATTTTTCAGCTTCACTATGAAATACATATCGCCGAACCTTTGTTTTTTTAACTAAAATCTGGTAGGCATTGATGACCTTATCCAAGTCAAAATCCCAAACCCAATCATCATCGCTATCATTTTCAGTTTTGACATGTTTGACTCTCGCTGTCCAGGTGGATCTTCATCTAACTGCGCGGTTTTGCGTTCTTTAGCCTCAAGCCTGTTTCCTTGCTGTTCTTTTGATTCCTCGGTACGCTTTCTTTTCTGACTTTCTCTATCAGCAGCAAGTTTTTTGGCATAGACTCTTTGAGCATCTTCATCGGCATTTGCCATTGTAAGTTCATCAGTCATTTTAAACTTAAACATTAATAGATTTCTACGTGAACATATATGTCTTAAATATCTTTAATGACGTCACCGTCATAGCAAAAATGACGACAACTAACTTCATGACGTCAGTCGACACAGAAACATGACGTCACCTGACAGACAGACAGACACACAGACAGACAACTTATTTTTTATATATATATATATATATATATATATATATATATATATATATATATATCTTCTATATATATATATAAACATAAGTTGTCTGTCTGTCTGTGGATGGATCAGGTGACGTCACCTGAAAAAACTGGATCAGGTGACGTCAAAACTGAAAAAACTAAAAAAAGGCAAAAACTACAAAAAAAACTAAAAACTAATAAAAAAAATAAAAAAGCTAAAAAACTAAAAAAACTAAAAAAAGGCAAAAACTACAAAAAAAACTAAAAACTAATAAAAAAGCTAAAAAACTAAAAAAAACTAAAAAAAGGCAAAAACTACAAAAAAAACTAAAAACTAATAAAAAAAATAAAAAAGCTAAAAAACTAAAAAAACTAAAAAAACTAAAAAAAGGTAAAAAACTAAAAAAAACTAAAAACTAAAAAAAAACTAAAAAAAAGGAAAAAACTGAAAAATAAGCTAAAATAAAGGTAAAAACCAATAAAAAACTAAAAAAAAAACTGAAAAAACTAAAAAAAGGCAAAAACTACAAAAAAAAACTAAAAACTAATAAAAAAAGTAAAAAAGCTAAAAAACTAAAAAAACTAAAAAAACTAAAAAAAGGTAAAAAACTAAAAAAAAATAAAAAATAAAAAAAAAATAAAAAAAGGAAAAAACTGAAAAACAAGCTAAAATAAAGGTAAAAACCAATAAAAAACTAAAAAGAAAAAAAGGAAAAAACTAAAAAAAAATTTCATCTAAAAAACTAAAAAAAACTAAAAAAGGTAAAAACTAAAAGAACTAAAAAAGAAAAAAATAAATGACGAAACTCAAAGAGAAAGCGACCAGGACAAAAGGAATGTTCGATTAGCAATCAACAAAGCACCGGGACACAGGGAGTATAAATGACGACCAGGACATAAGTAAAAAAAAAAAACTATCTATATATATAAAAATAAGTTGTCTGTGGATCTGTGGATCTGTGGATCAGGTGACGTCACCTGAAAAAACTGGATCAGGTGACGTCAAAACTGAAAAAACTAAAAAAAGGCAAAAACTACAAAAAAAAACTAAAAACTAATAAAAAAAATAAAAAAGCTAAAAAACTAAAAAAACTAAAAAAAGGCAAAAACTACAAAAAAAAACTAAAAACTAATAAAAAAGCTAAAAAACTAAAAAAACTAAAAAAAAAGGCAAAAACTACAAAAAAAAACTAAAAACTAATAAAAAAAATAAAAAAGCTAAAAAACTAAAAAAACTAAAAAAACTAAAAAAAGGTAAAAAACTAAAAAAACTAAAAACTAAAAAAAGGAAAAAACTGAAAAATAAGCTAAAATAAAGGTAAAAACCAATAAAAAACTGAAAAAACTAAAAAAAGGCAAAAACTACAAAAAAACTAAAAACTAATAAAAAAAGTAAAAAAGCTAAAAAACTAAAAAAACTAAAAAACTAAAAAAACTAAAAAAAGGTAAAAAACTAAAAAAAATAAAAAATAAAAAAAAAATAAAAAAAAGGAAAAAACTGAAAAATAAGCTAACATAAAGGTAAAAACCAATAAAAAACTAAAAAGAAAAAAAGGAAAAAACTAAAAAAAATTTTCATCTAAAAAACTAAAAAAGGTAAAAACTAAAAGAACTAAAAAAGAAAAAAATAAATGACGACACTCAAAGAGAAAGTGACCAGGACAAAAGGAATGTTCGATTAGCAATCAACAAAGCACCGGGACACAGAGAGTATAAATGACGACCAGGACATAAGTAAAAAAAAAATTAACAAAACTAAAAAGAAGGTAAAAACTACAAAAAAACTAAAAAGAAAAAAAAACTAAAAACTAATAAAAAAACTAAAAAATCTAAAAATCTAAATAAACTAAAAAAGAAAAAAAAAGGAAAAAAATAAAGGAGAAAAACAAAACTAAAAAACGAATGTATATACAGACCGGTACACCGGGATACAAATGACGACCGGGACACAGGGAATATAAATGACGACCGGGACACAGGGACACAACTACAACGGGGACACCGGGGGAAACAGGGGGATATAAATGACGACCGGGACAAAAAAACTAAAAAGAAAAAAAAACTAAAAACTAATAAAAAAACTAAAAAATCTAAAAATCTAAATAAGCTAAAAAAGAAAAAAAAGGAAAAAAAATAAAGGAGAAAAACAAAACTAAAAAACGAATTTATATACAGACCGGGACACCGGGATACAAATGACGACCGGGACACAGGGAATATAAATGACGACCGGGACACAGGGACACAACTACAACGGGGACACCGGGGGAAACAGGGGGATGTAAATGACGACCGGGACACCGGGACAGGGAATGGTCGATTAGCAATCACCATCAACAAAGCTCAAGGGCAATCATTAGAATCATGAGGTATAGATCTGAATACAGATTGTTTTCCCATGGACCATTATATGTTGCATGTTCAAGAGTCGGTAAACCTGACAATCTATTTATATGCAAAGACAATGGGACAGCAAAGAATGTTGTATATTCGCAAGTTTTACGTAGTTAAAACCATATATATATATATATATATATATATATATATATATATATATATATATATATATATATATATCTATATTCACAGGTGGGACATAGGGACACAACTACAATGGCGCGTAACTATTATGGCGCGTAACGACTTACGCGCGCGGGGGGGCTTGGGGGGGGCGCGAAGCGCCCCCACCAACTAGGTGTTGGGGTGGCGCGAAGCGCCACCCCAACAGCTAGTATATATATATATATATATATATGTCATGAAAAGAGAAATCACCAATGCAACAGCATAAACACAAAAAAAAGACAGAAGGAGAAAAGGAAGACTGTTTTCCTAAATTACTGATTAATATAGACCAGCACTTGAATGAGGCCTTAACCTTACTCATCCATGCAATCACATAGGTCAAACAGCATAGCCATACACAATCAACCATAAAGAATAATCCATGGACAGGCAGTCATGTCGTCAATAAGTATAAGTCGTCATTTACCAAACAATAGAAACAATAAAGACAAATAATTCAGAGGCAACAACCCAACACAAGGGCTCATCAGGAGAATACACTTGTCTATAGGATTTCGCCACATTAAATTCTCTACCCAGCCAAGTGTTGTGGCTACCACAGAATATCCATGGCATCCCCGTGTCAGGTATCACCCCCAAAATACATGCCTATGAAAGAAAAAAAAAACAGCAAATGTAAAACAACCAAGTAACACCAAAACAAGCTTATCCTGTTAATATATCCCTCTTTTAAGCAACAATAGGTAAACTAAATATGATAAATTTTACCAAATCACAAATATTAACACATTGCAAAAAACCTGAATGAACTAAACAATTATAGAATTCATCTTTACCATGTGACAATTCTTAGAAAAATCCGCTCTATTAGAAACACAATTCAAAATAAATGGCGCTGCAACATCATTTCTCGAACCTCGAAATTAGTTGAAAATTTCTTTAAGTATTTCCAGATAATTCTTTTGATATTTATTTAAAAGTTCGTTATAATGAAAACTAATTTTTTTAAATTGCCAATTTAATTTATTTGCAGAAAAACCTCTTGATATCAATTTTTGGCTTATGATTTTACATCTATTTTTAAAATCAATATAATTACTACAAATCCTTGCATAACGAAGTAACTGTGAGAAAAACGCTGAATATGTGATATTTGAGTGTATATTACTTTCAGGGAATGGGAAACTAATCACTTCAAAATCAAAATCTTCCTTTTTATTATACATTTTAAAACTTAATTTATTATTATCACAAATAATAATATTTAAATCTAAGAAATGATCTTCATGACCAGCCCCATGACTAGGTTCAAGAATAAGCTCTGATGGATATATAATTTTAGAAATATTAATGAAATCCTTACAATTTAAGACCAAAATATCATCTAAATATCTTTTATTATTTGACAAAACATGTTTTAAATTATTTGGATTATTCTTATCCATCATATATTTATATTCTAGTTGACTTAAAAACAAGTCAGCTATAAATGGGCTGGCATTTCCCCCCCCCCCCCCATGGGAATTCCCACAATTTGCTTGTACAAATCACCACCAAATCTTATATAAGTATTGTATAAAACAAATTCTAATAACTCAAAAATCATATCCAAGCTGTAACATCTCAAGTTAACTGTACTATTAAAGCAATTAGTCCATATAGCTTTTTTATTATAAGTGTCTATTTTTAAGAACCTTTTACTAGATAAGAGGAAAGATTTCTTGATCACAGTTTTTAAATTATCTAACACTACATTAAGTGATAAATTAGTATACATTGTCGCAAAATCGAAAGACTCAATTCTTTTAGCTGAAACCATTGTTAAAGAATCTATCACCTGCAGTGAA